>NC_040905.2:61754159-62057189 GCF_004126475.2 Phyllostomus discolor
TACATGCCTGGGTTGCAGGCTATGCCCCCCGGCAACCACACATTGATGTTTCTCTCTTTCTCTCTATCTCCCTCCCTTCCCTCTCTAAAAATAAATAAATAAAATCTTTAAAAAAAAAGAGTTTAGGATGCATAAAATGTTTTATTTGAAAAAGTTCACCACTGTACATGTATTAGGAAATTAATAAAAATATTAAATATTTCTAAAACTGATGGCTAATTAGTTCCTTGAGATATTTTTTAATATAATGAATAGCCAAAACTATTCAATAAATATTAGATAATTAAAATCCATTTATGTGATACCATACCATCTATCCCTAATAATCCTCCTAGTACTTGAGAAATTAAAAGTTCTTCTTCAGCCCTGGCTGGCATAGATCAGTGGATCGAGCCCGGGCTGCGAACCAGGCATCGCAGGTTCAATTCCCAGTCAGGGCACATGCCTAGGTTGCAGGCCATGGCCTCCAACAACCGCACATTGATGCCTCTCTCTCTCTCTCTCTCTCTCTCTCTCTCTCTCTCTCTTTCTCTCTCTCTCTCTCTCCCTCTTCCCTCTCTAAAAATAAATAAATAAATAAAATCTTTTTAAAAAGTTTTTCTTCAATTAAGGGAAATACCATGTATTAATTATTCCATTTGATTTTACATTTGTGGGGTATCTACTGTGTACAAGGCATATATTAAGCAAAGGAAGTAACTAAAAATGACCCCTTCTGAGACTCTCCACTTTAGGACGTGGTAAAAAGAAAATCACCAAGTGTAGGCTAAACATTAAGAGACTATTATCTATAAAGTGCAGGCAGCCCCTGGCTTCCTGAACTGGTGAAGTTCCAGAAGTTCATTAGAAAGTTGTTTACTGGCTTCATTTGCCCAAAGAAGCAATGTCATTAAAAGTTTCCAGATAAGACCACTTAATTCAATGCCAACAGTTGCAGCCCAGTTCTGGGAACAAGAAGTTATGAGTGATAGCAGAAGGAGATGGCAGTTTCTCATTCCCTTGCCAGACCCAAGGCCATTCTACAGCAAATATCTGCATCTAAGAAAGTCTCCCTCCCCATGCCACTCCTCTCAAAGCTCTACTATTGTCCAGTCTCTTCTTAGTACCTTCTCCCCCACAGTAGGTCCTGTAGCACCCACCCCAGCCCAGGTCACTGCCACACATTCTACAGATTGAGCTAATTCCTGTCCATCCCATCCACTCTGCCTCCTATTCAATCCAAGAATTAGCAGGAAAGAATATAACTTAAATAATTTATGTTAAAGTGTGAACGATCATCCCTTAAGGCTCCGAAAGACACTGGTGTAATTTTAAAGAAAATACTTAAGCCAAATGTGGAAATCAACAGGCTATTACCAATGATGGGTGAGGGAAGGTAATGGGAGAATAATGATATTTATTGAGCCCTTACCATGTGCCAAGAATTTATACTCTTCACTGGACTCTCTCAACACCCTCAGGTAGGTATGTTATCCTCCCAGGTTTAGAGAAGAGGAATGTGAGGTTTGGAGAAGGTAAGTACCTCACTGAGCTCTGGAAGACAACTCACCTAGGTTGGGGTTTTTTGTTTTGTTTTGGTTTGGTTTTTTGCATTATTTTTGCTCTTCCTTCGTACTGAAACCACAGATCCTCTAATGTGGTGACACTTTTTTTCCAGAATGTGATGACAGGCACAATAGGAAAAACTGAGGCAGTGAGGGGTAAATACCACTAAAGCACATTTGTATAAATGAAATAGCTTCTAAGTAAGGTGTAGGTCAGGAATTGATTGTATTCTAGGCTCTGAGAAAGAGAGGAGAGAATATCTCAACTTCTTCAGTTTATTTAACCCCTGGGGATCAGTATCTCCCTAATATAAAGTACATTTTATAGGTTATTTTCCAACATTCTAGGACTCAACAAATGAGTTAAGCTGTAGGTTAACTGGGGTACTATCATTTGTACCACAGTAGATTTTAAAACTAGTCATTTCATTATTCTAACTTTACAAATAGTATAACCCATTCAAAAAGAAAAGCATAAAAAACTCTAGTGGACATATTTTTTAATCCTATACTCTATGCTCATTTTATACTAAAAACACAGGAAACAACAGCCTCCCTCTGCCAGGCTGCAATGAGCCCATGTCCCAGTCTAGTAGCTGGGTCCAGCAGCTCACAGAGAGATTTTTTGAATGGCTGGTCATTCATCTTCCCAATTGCTGATTATTGACCGAAACCCAAGTGGACACTGGAAATTGTTGCCTGTCAACAGAAATCTGATTTGTTTTTAAGGACCTGCCTCCCTCCCACTCTCAATCCACACCATTTACATGATAATATTACGTGGAATATTCCTCACTCCTAGCCTCAAAGAATACATACAGGACCTGCCACTCTCCTCGTCCCTGGGCCACAGTGGGCAGAGTGTGGATCCAAATCATCCCAATGAGACTCCCTCCCAATAACTAACTATAAGGAAGATGTAGGCCAAGATCTTCTGGGGCCACCATGTACAGAAACCTTACCTGAGAGGATGCCCAAAGCCAAGAAATTTGGGAGAAGGAAGGAAGGAAGGAGGCAAGGGGCAGGCAGACAGATCTAAAACCAGATCCAGGAAGAACTGAGCCCCTGTCACTTACAAGGAAAGAGTGCTGAATAAGACATCCCAGATGACTGGGCTCCATTGGTCTCATTGGGCATCATCATTTCCTACCCACCTGTGCTCAAATTATGATGTGTGCCTCTCCTGCTCCCAAGCCTAGCATGCTTGGCAAAACCTTGTGGAGCCAACCTTGGAAGCAGGTCTCTCTCCTCATCCCTGGAACATTAAGCATCAATTCTCCAAAAGCTCTTGACATTCCACCCTCAGCTCTACCCATCTTCCTTCTCAAAGGCCAATGCCCCAAGCAGAGAATCAGGTTTCCAGGCAAGGAGCTCTGAGTTAGGTAGGCCTGTGTTGGTTTATTTTATTTTATTTTATTTTAGTAATGTCTATTTATTTTTTATTTAACCTTTATTATATTTTTTCCATTACCTTTTAGTTCCCTTATGCCCCTCTCCCCCAAGAATCACCACACTGTTGTCCATGTCCATGAGTCCTTTTTTCATGTTTACTCAATCCCTCCAACCCCTCACTTCACCCTGTCACTAGCTGTCATCTTGCTTTCCATCTATGAGTCTGTCCCCATTTTCCTTGTTAGTTCAGCTTGTTCATTAGATTCCACATATGAGCAAAATCATAAGGTATTTATCTTTCTCTGACTGGCTTATTTCATTCAGCATAATGTTCTCCAGGTCCATCCATGCTTTTGCAAAGGGTAACATTTTCTTCTTTCTTATGGCCGAGTAGTATTCCATTGTGTAAATGTCCTATGATTGTTTTATTCACTCATCTACTGATAGATACTTGGGTTGCTTCCATATCTTGACAATTGTAAATAATGCTGCAATGAACATAGGGGTGCTTATGTTCTTTCAAATTAGTGTTTTGGGTTCCTTCGGATATATTCCCAGAAATGGGATCGCTGGGTCAAAGGCAGATCCATTTTTAATTTTTTGAGGTATCTCCATACTGATTTCCACAGCGGCTGCACCAATCTACATTCCCATCAACAGTGCAAAAGTGTTCCCCTTTCTCCACATTTTTGCCAGCACTTGTTTGTTGATGACAGCCATTCTGACAGGTGTGAAATAGTATCTTATTGTGGTTAATTTGCATTTCTCTTATGATTAGTGACATTGAGCATCTTTTCAGATGTCCACTGGTCATCTGTATGTCCTCTTTGGAGAAGTGTCTGTTTAGGTCCTTTGCCCATTTTTTAATTGAGTTGCTTGTTTTTTGGTATTGAGTTTTGTTAAGTTCTTTATAAATTTTGGATATTAATTTCTTATCAGATGTATCAGATACAGATCATCTTAACAGATGTTCTCCCATTTTGTGGGTTGTCTTTTTATGTTATTGATGATTTCCTTTGCTGTGCAAAAACTTTTTATTCTGATGTAGTCCCATGTGTTTATTTTTTCTTTTGTTTCCCTTGCCTGGGGAGATATATCTGATAAAAAATTGTTACAAGCAATGTCCGAGATTTCCAAATCAACTCCAGATTGCAGGCTTCTGCAGTTTATAGCACACTTATTTCTTTAAAAAATGGCCATGTTATCGTTGACAGGAAATGAGTACAGAGAGTTGAGAGAACAAGAGCCTATTCACACTAACACTGGTGCAAACCAGACCAATTCTCACGGCAGTTACAGTGCAGTAATTAAGCCTCTGTATGTCCTGAGATCCAGAATTCCCATGGTATTATTTACTTAATGGTACAATATACCATTACTCTAGTAGAGGAATCTGACTTCTCAGTGGTCCAGTCCCAAAGAAGAATCTTTATGCAAGATCTAATAAGAAGGGAACACAAATTAATTTCTCAATATTAACAGGAAACTCCAATTGTGACCAAATTAGGGTTCCAGTTGTATGCTGGTCTCCTCAGTAGATCAGCTGCATGATACAACTGATTTTTTTTATTCCTGGGCACAACTGCACTTCTTCCTAAGAGGCCAGTCTACAGATCTTTCCAAAAAATCAATCATGTATCATGCCAGGTTCTGGGCTAAATAAATATTCAAGGTCATAGTTGAAAATTTAAGGACTCAAAGTTTTAATTTTTTCTAGTGCTAATGAGGCCATCCTATTTCATGAGAATTATGACTGACTTCTTCTTTTCTCCCCAGGGTACTAATGGAGGGTTCTGGAGTCCACAGGCCGACAGTCAGGGGCTTCCTTGCTTAAGGACAAAGGCACAATATTGGTTTTGTGTACATTTGTGTTTCTTTGTGAGGGAAATGGCACAACCTCCCTTAGTTTCTGAAAAGGGCCCATGATCCCCAAACCAAATGAGAATTAATGTTACATTTCTTTGCTGTTTTTATGGTGTTTACTTGGTTATGACTCTGGCAAAATGCTACATAAAGACAAATAAAGATACATCATATTTTTCCATGCTAGCAGATAAAGAATATGTTTGTTCTAGATACTCTTTTGACTTGGACATGGCTTATGCCATTTGATTTTTTACGAGATGTTCTTTCCTACTCCAGATGGCAGTAATGCTTGTGTGCTTGGGGCAGCCCACGGTGCCTGGGTGGTTGTTCATCACAGTAATTGGCTGGGGAGGTCAAGCATAGATTGGCAGGCTTGTTTCAGTAAGGGCTTGGTACAACTTCTGAGCATTTACACTTGCCTACCAAACACATTAGAATTTATATCCTGAGCTTTCCCAGAGGGAAGGGTGGGCTGGCTTATGGCTGCCACTTCAAGTTTGATTGTTTGATGGGCTTATGGTCTCAATAAGAAATTTCGACATTTCCTCTTTTTCATCCTATACCATTGTTTAACAAGTATAATGGTGAGCTCTGACACACTTTAAGTTTTCCTTCTGGCTTCAGTGCACTGTGGCAAGTCTGTTTCATAACTGTGAATATTGGATGTACATGAAAATATCGAATTTAGGCTTTGCATCTAAAAATATAGAAAAATACAAAATTTAAATCAAATCTCCATTATTGTGCTTTAGATCTGTTCAACAAGCAGTCTTTGTAATCATCCCACAATTATAACAAACAATGTAGACTTTTAAATGCACACTTCCTTACAGAATCCCTTTCCAAAGTTTTTCTCTTTTTTTCATCCTCACTTCAAGAAAGAAATTGGAAGCTCACAAAAAAATGTGTTCTCTACAATCTGCAGTGGTAATGTTGGGTCATGGGCTTTATCTCATTTTCCTCTCTACCTGGACTCAGCAATGTGCTATGACAATGTCTCCCCTGAGCACTGACGATGGGAGATTAGTCTGTCTTTCCTGCCTTCAGTTGCTTTCCAATAGTGCTCAGTAAAACAAGCAATAGGAAGGATGAAATGTCATGTTTTTCTATAGGGAAAGATATTTTCTTTCAACAGGCATTTCTAATTCTTATAGACATTTTTAAAATACCATTATCTTAGTAGAGAACGATAATCCCAACATGCTTCTGTATCTCCTTACAAAACCACTCTCTCTGTGAGTGCAAAGCGGTTCCACGCATAGCACCAAAGCAAAGCTATTCCCAGACGAAGCTCATGGATTTTCCTGAAAATGTTCTCCTCTTTATGGCCAAGCACACGAGCTCTCAAAACTGCTTTAGTACTTGTCGAAGTCCAACATCTCTCCACAGCCCACAAGGTCTTATGCAGCCTGGCCCCTGCCAAGCATTCCAGACCCTCCCTTCTACTTACCTCTTATTCATTAAATTCCTGCTGCCTTAGTAATTCTCTAAGTGCCTTCTGCTCTGGTTTCCTCTGCCCAGAACACTCTGCCATGTCCCTCAGTTCCCGCTTCTCCCCAGGAGATCTGGCCAACTCCTATTCCTTATTTTATCTCATTCTAAATGTATCTTCTTCAGGAATGCCTTCCAGGCTCCTATCCTTCCTTCAGTATCAGGCTGGGACCTCTCACAATTCACTCCTATAGCTCTCTGTGCTCCTCTGAATGTTATCATGCTTATAATGGATAATGATTTGTGTATGTCTAAAAATTTAATGGATGTTTCCTCTACTGTATCAGGAATTAGTGTTTTTTATCAAGGTATCACAAGGCACCATGCCTACTACAGGGTAGATACTTAATAAATATGTGAGGAAGAGAGAGAGAAAGGAATAATTGGTATTGCAGTGTACGGAGATCTTCCAGGTGCATGTAAACATCTGGGGCTGGTTTGTTATACAAAATACTTGGTGAATTCTTTTGCCCATTCCAAAACACCTGGAGAAGAGCTACATGACAATGCTCCTGAGCAGACGCAGCAGCTCTTTGGTGTAGGGGAAAGCTGTGTAACATAGCAGTTAGACTCCTGAGTTTTAGAGCCAGCCACTTAGGTACAAAATCCCAATTCTGCCATGTACCAGCTGTGTGACCTTGAGGAATTTCCTCACTCTGTCTGAGTCTCCATTAATTTATCGATAAAATGGGGCAAAGAATTCTTGCTCCTTTAAAGTTGTCTCAAAGATTAAATGAAATAATACCTGTGAAGCACTTAAGATGTTAACTTTTCAGCTGGAGAACTTCCAGCCAAGATGTAGGCATAGGTAGACATACTTTGCTTCCTCACATAACCAAAAGAATGTCAATGACAAATTTAAATACAAAAAAAAAAATAAAAACAGAACTGCCAGAAAATCAAACTCTGCGGAAGTCTGACAACCAGGAGCTAAAGAAACCTTCATCCAGACTGGTAGGAGAGGAAGAGATGGGCAACGAGGGCAAAAAGGATGAGAAGCAAGGAGGCAGACCAGGCAGTCCCACATTCACATGCAGATAAGTGGGGAGGAACAACTGGGGAGCAAGACAGACTGCACAACCCAGGGTTCCAGCATGGGAAACAAAAGCCTAAAAGCCTCTGGCTATAAAAACCTGTGGGGGTTGCAGCAGTGGGAGAAATTCCCAGCCTCATAAAAGAGTTTGTTGGAGAGACCCACAAGGTTCTAGAATGTACACAAACCCTCTCACCTGGGAATAAGCACCAGAAGGACCCAATCTGCTTGTGGGTAGTGGGAGAAGTTAATGAAAACCAACTGAGAGCTGAACAAGAGGCATCGTTCCCTCTCAGACCTCTCCCCTACATACGGCACCACAAGGCAGCCACATGGGCTGCCCTGCCCTGGCAAATACCTAAGGCTCCCCCTCAACTGCATAACAGCTGCAATGAGACAAAAGAAATATATGGCACAAATGAAATAACAGATCAAAACTCTTGAAAAAGAACTAGGCAACAAGGAGATAGCCAACCTATCAGCGGCACACTTCAAAACACTGGTAATCAGGATGCACACAGAAATGACTGAGTGCAGATGCAAAATAGAGGAAGAAGTAAAGGCTAGGCAAAGTGAAATAAAGAAGAATATACAGGTAATCAACAGTGAAGGGAAGGAAATGGGGACTCAGATCAATGATTTGGAATAGAAGGAAGAAATAAACAGTCAACCAGAACAGAATGAAGAAACAAGAATTTTAAAAAATGAGGAAAGGCTTAAAAACCTATGGGACAAATTTAAATGTTCCAACATCCAAATCATAGGGGCACTAGAGGGAGAAGAGGAAGAGCAAGAAATTGAAAACTTACTTGAAAAAATAATGAAGGAAAACTTCCACAATCTGGCCAAGGAAATGGACATGCAAGTCCAGAAGCTCAGAGAGTTCCAAAGAAATTGGACCCAAGGAGGAACACACCAAGGCACATCATAATTACATTACCCAAGTTTAAAGAGGAGAGAATCTTAAAATTAACAAGAGAAAAGAAGACAGTAACCTACAAATGAGTTCCCATGAGACTATCAACTACTTTCTTAAAAGAAACCTTACAGGCAAGAAGGTCTGGAAAAAAGTATTCCAAGTCATGAAAGGCAAGGACCTACATCCAAGATGACTCTATCCAGCAAACCTATCATTTAGAATGGAAGAGTAGATAAAGTGCTTCCCAGATAAGGTAAAGTGAAGGGAGTTCATCATCACCAACACCTTATTATATGAAATGTTAAAGGGACTTTTCTAAAACAAAAATATCGAAACTATGAATAGTAAAATGACAACAAATTCACAACTATCAACAACTGAACCTAAAATAAAAACAAAAACAAACTAAGCAAACAACTAAAACAGGAACAGAATCTAAGAAACGGACATTCACATGGAGGGTTATCAGTGGGGAGGGAGAATGGGGGAAAAGGTACAGGGAATAAGAAGCATAAATGGTAGGTACAAAATAGACAGGGGAAGGTTAAGAATAGTAGAGGAAATGGAGAAGCCAAAGAACTTATACGTATGACCCATGGACATGAATTAAAGTGGGAGGGGGGCAATGCTGGAGGGAGATGGGGTACAAGGCAGAGGGGAATATAGGGGAGAAGAGAATGAGACAACTGTAATAGCATAATCAATAAAATATACTTAAATAAATGACTGTGACTTTTTAGTACTTAAGAAGATATTAACATTGTTATTATTATTACCAAGACACAGAAGTTGTACCAGATTCAAAAGACTTCATCTTATATCTTGCCTTTTCCTTGTTAAAGGAATATTCCCTAGAAGGACATACTCACAAACAAGTAGATGCTACATGTCCTGTCCAGAGGTCTTAACACCCAGGCCAGCGATTTTGAACAGGTATGTGCAAGAGGCACACTGGTGTGCCACAAGAATTTTTAAAGCATGCAATACTTGATATTTAATTGGGGACACTGATCTCTTTTCCTTTAGATTGTCAAATTAGAAAATGACAACAGCCAACATAACAATAGCTGACCAGCCTAAATGAATCAAATCACACCTATTTTTTACCAGGTCAGCAAAAAATACATATTTTGCTGTGCTGCAGAACTTTATTAGTTCATATATACCATGAGAAAAGGTTAAAATCGAGGACCTAGACTACCATCCCAATTTTCACAGGCATTTAACAATGTGATTGAAAGTCAAGACATATATATAGAACTCACAAGGAGAATGATCTGAAAAATATTCAATTATAAGCTCTCAAAACTGAGCCCCCAAATAAAAAATTCACCCATTCCCATTTCATTATACCTTCCCAGATATTTTCTCCAACTAATAATAATACATTTTTCTAGGTGTCTCTCCACCATGGAGATACCCAGACCCATCAGCAAGGCTGGTGTGGAAGAAATGCCAGACTCAACCACGAATCACTAGTCTGGGCAATAGTCACAGACCTGGCACTCATTGGTGAGGCAGTGGGTACCCCAGAAATTATGCCCCTGGCAGAAAGCAGACATCTTTCAACCAAACTCTGCCACTTACTATGGACAGAAACAGGACTACAGACAAATGACTTAATCTCCCAAAGAATTTTCCCGATATAAATGCAATGACCAATGCCTCTTATACAAAGCTTATTTAAGGCACCATATGAAGAATACCTAGAAGAGAGATCTACTTTGTTTCTTTCCCCTAATACCATGGCTTTCATGGAACAAGAAAGCATTAATGACAGAAATGATATGAGGCTATAGAATATAGAAAATATACAATTACAAGGGTGTTGTAACTTATATCATGTTGTCTCTAATAAAAAAATCAGTAACAGAAATACTGATGATGATCTAATGGGGTGGTACTTGGTGAGGAAGAATTTTTTAAAGCAGGACTAAGATGTGAAAGTTGCTCTCAAAGAAAGGTTGGAGGGCTTTCCACAAGTAAGAAATAAGTAATAGAGCCAGGATTAGGCCTGAAACCAAAATCTGCTGTTACGCTAAATCTGCTTTTATTAAATGTACTTGTTATGAGAAAACCTTCAGAAATAAGAAAGAGGGGACGGAAATGGCAGAGGCAAAGATAATGTCACTACTGAGATGGAGAAGAAGATGAGGCTTTCAAACTGCATTCCAAACTTTCCCTTGCGGTTCTGTTTCCCTCAGCTGGGCTTCTCAGGCACAACCTACTTCAAAGAGCCTTCCTTTGTCATGCTTAAGGGCCACAGGACCTGGATCCAAACTAGACTTACGTGTGACTATGGGCAAGTCACCGAATCTCCTGTGGCTCAGTGTATTCATCTAGAAAATGCAAGCAGTAATAAGCCCACTTCAGAAAGTGTTGTAATAAATTAGTGAGTTAAGACATAGAAAACAGAATACTGTAGTGCCAATACAATAAATGTGCTGTGTGTTTGACTACAGTTAATAGTAATTTTAACATGTCATTTTAAAATGGCCCCACCTGCTGGTTAGCTTTATTTAGGTCCAGGGTCAAATGATACAATTGAGCAAAGAGACAGAACCCAGCACAGAGTGAGCTGAGGAGGACCACATAAGCATGTCCTACTGCATGCAATACAAGGTCAGAAGGTGGCATGTGTATTGTGATTTAACAAAACTTCATTCAAAGACAAGACAATAAAGGCCAAGCCCCACCACAATAAGTACCATTATGAAGAAGTTCATATGGATACTTATGCAAACTAGTTCACATAACCAATTTCTGACACCAAATGCAAACAAAATTTGTGTAGCACTTGAAACTCATTGGAGTGATACTCCTAGAAAAAGATTTTAATATGAAATGGGCACTTGTGAATAAACCACTCAGGGTGAAATCTAGATACAATTAAGAGGATGAATAAAGAAATGAAATGGTATAAGGAATTATTTTCAAAAAATAAAAAGCCACTAAGACACATTAACAGAAATAGCACATTCTTTAAGCAGCCATCACCAAAGCTCTGCTGCCCAGATCCATTTGCCCCTAAAGCATGCGGTTTCCCTACTCACTTTCTGAGCTTCCTGTGATTATGAGAATACATCTTTATTATCCTAAAGGTATCACTTTTTCTCTAATAAAAAGCTGCACTATGTCAATAAAGAGCTTACCAAAAGGTCTATTTATTCTTTTATTTGTAAGGATCATTTTGTGATGGTAAAGCCAGGCCAGCCTTGGAAATACTAATGATAGATATTAATTATTCTGACAGCTAGATTTCAAAACATGAAGTGAATAATTCAATGACCTCTCTTCATGGTGGCTAAAAGATGGATACTTAAAGAAGAGGAATTAATCTACTGAAGAAAAGGCTCTCCTTATACATCAGTTTAAATTCAAAGCCAGATTATTCATTCTCTTTTGTAGAACACACCCCACCATAAACCAACCACAAAAGCTGTCTAATTGTTTTTTTTTTCTCTTTGGCAGAGTTGGTTATGGCACAGCCATGCAAACTAGATAAATGTAAACCACCTGCAAATATTATGCTATCACTGACATTTAGACCTATCAGATTAACTTTAGAAGTAGAAAAATATTGGAGATATTCTAGTTATCTTTGACTCTATGAAGTGTGTGAAAAAAATACAGGTATGCATATAAACCATTCCTGGTGAAGGCCGTGTGTGTGTGTGTGTGTGTGAACAGCATATGCCAAAGCAACACAAAATGTCAAAACATCAGAGAAGCCAATTATTTCAACTTGAATGTCAAAAAATATATGTATAAAAGCCTCTAGTAGAGCGTGGGCTGCGAACCAGTGTTGCAGGTTCAATTCCCAGTCAGGGCACATGCCTAGGTTGCAGGCCACGGCCCCCAGCAACCACACATTGATGTCTCTCTCTCTCTCTTTCTCCCTATCTTCCCTCTCTAAAAATAAATAAAAATATTTTTAAAAATTTAAAAAAGCCTCTAGTAAAAAAATGCCTGACTCTCTTTTTTTTACTTTTTATTTTCCCTGCCCCTGTTCTCAGAAAGAAAGAGCAGTGAAATAGCTGAAAGGCAGGTAGCAGGAGGGCAGAGAGTAGAGAGCCGCCCAAATAACACACCACCTGGATAGTCCTGTGGCAGAGTTAGACACGCTGACTAGGCTGATCACTCAAGATGCAGCAGATCCTTTCACAGGCAGTTCCACACAGCCCTACCTCACATTCTGGCATACACGCAGGAAGAAAAACGTTGAAGACAGAGAAAGTGAAAATGCCAGGTGGAGAGGAACAGCTGTAAGAACACTTTACAAAGGTCTCTCTTCCTTGAAAAGAGGCTGTGGGATTGGGGCCTGGGAAACTGCAAAACGGGGGACTCTTTCCCATCTGCCTGTTCCCCTCAGTCTTGCTCAGCTGACCCCCACAGGGCAGGCTAGAAGGTCACAAAAGCACCAGCCTGAGGAGAGAGTAAATGGACGCTGCCTGAGGAGCCAGAAGGAGTAGAGACGAGTTGAGGGCTGATGACCAATATGGTTAAGTAAATGCTTTTTTACTTGGAACTGATGGGTTAAATTGGCATATATGCCAGGAAAGCCAGAGAGAACCAGGTGAGGTCACAATCTCAGCTGGACCTGATCCCTGTCCCTCACCTCCAGCTTCCTTGTAAAAACAGAGGGACACAAAGGAAAGAGAAAGGGAAGGGGCAGCCCTGTCTGCTCTGGGCCAGGGGTCAGTGGTGCTGTGCTGATTCAGGGTGCTCTGACCTCTAAGGAGCACAAAATTTGGCGACAGCTCTGGAGCAACGCAGAACTTGTCTGCAAAACCTATTTCAATCTCAAAAGATATTTTGGAAAACACTCAGACTTCTAATCTGCTGTGCTGAAAATACTCTTCAAAGGCAACTGCAAATGCTGGCCTTTTCTTTGATCAGAAGCTATTTTACATTTCAATAAAAGTACAGGAGTCAACTATGGCTTAAAGGCATAGGTAGAATATGGTTTCTATTTTGAGAATATCTATTTGCAATCTTCAAAACTTGATCATTTGCCATACAAACCAATCTTCCATCCGAGAGAGTTCATACTTAACACATTTGAAGTACACTGTCTGAAGAATAGGATTTCCAACAGAGTCCATGGATTCTAAACTTTTTCATTATAACTATTTCTTCAAATATGCAGCCACTCTGATATCAGGAACCATAAGTGTCTATGTTACAGGGAAATGTAGGAGGTTCTCCTGCTTTACCTGATTTTTTTTAACTGACAAACATGTTTTGCTTTTCTTTGGCACTGTAGTAACACTCACTATTTTCAGGTCCTAATGCTGCACAGAAAAAGAACTATTTTATTCAGGGAGAATACAAAATAACTGTAACGAATATGAGCTTTTTAAAGTAAATGAAGGACAACATGCCACTCAGGAGCCTGGCACCCTCAACCATTCTGAAATGCCTGTAAATTCAAAACTCAACCCTCCCTCTCCTTCTCCCTCTCCAAGGAAAAGACCTTGCAATGAAAGCACTTCTGAACAGAACCAAAACAGATCAAAGGCAAAAGGAAAAGGAAAAGCGTGCTCTGACCAATTCCTTCCACTTTTTCTTTCCCTGAAGGTTCAGCCACGGGCTGGTCTTTCCAATCTTTCCATCTTCTCAGGCCCCAGGCCAGGTCACTGCCCTGCTCTCAGGGACTGTTGTGGGCTTAGCGTGGCCTCCTGCCTCTGCCGCCAACTTGAGCCTCCGAAGGCTCACTTGACCCTGTCTCCCCTGCTCAAACGCCACCAGGGGTCCCTACTGCTGCCCTGTAGATAGCCTACATACAACGCTCAGTCTGGCATGCTTTCATTCACACCTTTATTTCCCACTCTCCCCCTGTCCACACCCTAGGTCTCATCCCAATGCTGACTCCCCACTTCCTGAATACACAGGGCACTTATTCATTTCTGTGCCTGTGGCCAGATTCTTTCCCCCTTCCTCCTGTATCTAAACCCTGACCACACTTTGAAACAACACAGAGGCCATCAGGTGGAAACACCCTCAAATTGCTGCCGCCAAACCTGTGGCGTACCTGCATCAACCTTCAGGCTAAGGCTACCACTTCCCCTGGTCTCTAGGATCACCACCCTTTACACATCCTTACCGACCCCCATACACATCCTTAGGGACCTCATTCCATTGAGTATCCCCATTTCCCCCTTTAACTTCAACTACTTCTCTACACACTCTACTCATCAACCCACTCAGGTGCTATTCATTTAAAAAAAAAAAAAAACTAAACTAAATTAAAAACCTTCCCCTGATCCCATCTCAACATTGTTCTTCTCACTCTCCTACTACCACTTTCTTTTATCCCCTGGAGAGAGCCAGACTGCAGTGGCCCTCTCTCCATCCCCACCTCCTCTTCCCACACCCCCCTCAACCACTGCACTCCAGATTCCCTCCCACCACTCCTGGCTTAGTTATTTTGTAACGGCATCACATCGCAAACAACATATTCTTGGCAGTGGGAGAGGAGAGGAGAGATCAGACATGAGCTTTCTGTCAGAAGGTGGAACTGAGAGCTAGATACAGTCTAGACATACATCATATTTAGCCTGTGTGGTGTTCTTAAAAATATAAATTATTTGTCAAAAATTCAAGATTCTGGAGTCTTCACACAAAATCCCAGATTTCTGGCTTCTACCAAAGAATGCAGACACTCTGGCAACACTGCTTCTTCACTGTGTGACGGTGACCAGCTGGAGGTGAGAAGCAACTGCCCCTTCGAAGGGCCAAGGGCCCCCTGCTTCACCACGGGCCCCACCCAACCCTCGTTGCTCAGTTTCTTTACCCTGATGGCTGAGCAATGAGTGTAAACGCTGGCTTTAAGTCAGTGCTGTTCAATAAAAATAAAAATGTGAGCCACATACATAATTTTAAATTGTCTAGTAGCCGAACTTTTTTAAAAAATGAAAAGGAATAGATGAAATTAACTTTAATAATATTTTATTTAATACATTGTATCCAAAGTAGTATTTCAACATGCACATATTATATAAAAATAGTAATTAACTGAATATTTTACTTTCTTTTCTTTATGCTAAGGCTTCAAAACCCAGTGTGATTTTCATTCTTGTGGCACAATTTCCACCGTCATTAGCCTTATGTGGCCAGTGGCTGCCCTGAAGGACAGCACAGCTCTGGATGCAAAAAATAGTCTTGCAAGTGGAGAGACAGACATTACGGAGAAAGAAGAAAGCAGGTGGTATTAAGGAAAAGGGTGGTGATCTTAAAGAGCAGGTGTAGTGAGAGCTTTAAAAATAGGAGAGAAGGGAGTGTGGACATAGGGAAAGTGAATGGTGCTCAGTGAAAAGATCAGCTCTAGTCCAGTGAGTGCCCCAGGGGAAGAAACACCCCTGATAGGAGGAATGCAGTAGGCCAGCAAAGTAGATTTTCTGGAGAGAGGCTTTGGTGTTTTTATAAATGGTCTCTGTATAAGACAGGAGATCTGCCTCACTTTGAAAAGCAACTGGCTAAGTCTCTAAACCCCAGTACACACCCTTGGCACTCAGGAGGTGGCAGAATGAACCAGGCCAGTGAGGGCAGGATTCTTGATCAAGGTTGGGATTTCAATCTATTGCAAGGAAACAGGTTGGAAGAAAAGTGGCCATGAAGCTGGCAGGAAAGTACAATCTTGAGCTAAGATTCCAGAGCAGAGTTTAAGACTCAGAGATCATAAAAGTGAGGATATGTCAGTGGGTTCTCTGGATGTGAAGGCACAATGTCAGAGGCCAGACAAGGAGACTTGGGTGCAAAAGCAGATAACAGCAGTCAGAGACCAGCTCTGAGAAATGCATCCCTGAGCCAGAGACCTTGAAAACAGAAACCACTTCTCCATCCTTCACATGAGCACAGTATGGCAGCCTTTAGCTGGTGTCAGGTCCTCCCTCCGTGCCTGCAGACATGACCCAGAATGAAAGAACAAGCTGAGAAAAGGCAAGCTACCAGCTGGGAGAAGAAGGGGATGTCAAGCACATCTGCCAGGCTTAAAAAGACTCAGAAAAAGAAGGTATTAACATCATTACACAGCTGCAAAGTGATTTTGAAACTTTTCCAGAAACCTTATCTATAAACAGCTCTGGCCCGTCCATTCATACCATCATTCATTCCGCAACCATTTATTGAGTGGTCTTCCCTGAACCATTTACAATGCTGATTAAATAGGTCAATTGTACCAAGGCTTGCCAAATTCTTCTCTGGCGGTGCTGATGTAGCTAGGTAAGACTTAAGCAAAATAGGGTGAGATTACTTATACTGAAGGGGCCTCTCTGAATAAAACCAGTGGGATTAGGAGGAAGCATTGATCCTAAAATGTCCAGAGGTCCACTTATCTATTATATGTTGTAATTTTCCATATTGGCTAGGACCCAAGAGGATGGGAAATGGGCTGGTATAAAATATCACAAAAGAGACTTTACAGGAAAATTGTTCTCTTAAGAAGGCAGTATGGAGGGCTTTCAAATCTCATTATATGAAAAATACAGTTTTCCGCATTGCTTACATTCAGATGAATGCTAAATACAAACATTTGGAGACATTAGGAAAATCATGGCCTGACATTCTACTGGTAAAAAGAAATTCTAATAAAAAACTGGTTACAGTGGAGGGGGAAATATGTTCGCATAAAGCCTTGAGTTGCTGAAGGGCAGTCATTGCTTTCTCCACCTGATTTACAAAAAGCCACGTGAAGAAAAGGCTGATAGTGCCAAGGAAATCCAAACAGCGCATGGCGTTAATCATGCAGGAAAGAAAACAGGTGGTAGTTTTAATGGTGCTGACAAATCAAAATTCACAAATACAGTCAAGATTATTTGACAAGTGAAAAAAATGACTCGAGGGAGGGTGCCTCACACCTTTCAATAATTAACTTAGTAGAAAATTAAATGTGTCCAATATAGGTATGCTTTATACTGTAACTTTAGGAAAACAAGCAAGCTTATCTAAAGAAAGTTCCAGGACAATACCTATAGGAAATACCTATTTCATTCACATTAAATTACCCCCTAAAGCCCATAGGATTCAAACAATAATCCTTGTTTATTAAAAAAAGGTTTTATTTATGTTGCTAGGCTTATTGATGCTGGGAAATATGTAATTTTTAGTAAGTTCTCCAGAAAAAAAGAAAGAACAAAAACTTTCAGACTTCAAAAAATTGATGTCTGCTTATCCAAAAAGGTGTCTGCTATGATACTGTAAATAGCTACGAATCAACAACGACAACAAAAACACACAACCCTAACTTCTGAATCTGCAGATCTTGTCAGTGCTCACCCTGCTGTCCAGGAACACTGCACACTCTTCGTCAGCTAGAGCTGGCAGCCATTGCGATCATTATCGTGAGCAAAGAAATTACACTGCATGTTTCCTGAAGTACCAACGATATATTATTCACCTTTAATTCTGTAAAATCATCTCTTAATTCCAAACAATGGGGAAAAGAAAACAAGGGGAGACGTTTGTTCTATTTTCTTTATAAATCTATTAATCCTGTTTTATCCCTCAGAGTATTTATTCACTTTTCCGTGATGATGTGCACATACTTGGCAAAGTAATATGACTTTTTTTTTTTAACCACATGAAGTTGTGAGTCACCAGTACTGCCTTGGCTAATTTGGAGCTGTTTTTGCCACCACAGCAAGTAAAATAATTTACACCTTAAATTAAATGAAAAGGACCATCGAAGCTCCCTATTGATTTTTTCATCACCTGTCATATGTGATGGTGGCAAAACTTTAATGTACCATTCAATAATAATCACAACAGCAACTGCTAATGTGTACTGAGCTTTGTTTCAAGTCAGTCTCATACAATATCTGTGTTACAGCACTTCCATTTATACAAAATTTACAGCTCTACTCAGATCTGCTGGATACACAGGATAGAAACCAAAGGTTACAGGGAATGATTCCACTCCAAAGCAAACCTCTCCCTCCCAGAATGACCTGAAGATGCCAGTATTTTTCAAGAGCGCTATCACACATCAAACTTCACTTCACACCCTGCTCTCCAATGTCCTACCCCACCCCCAGCACACACGCACTCTGAAAAAGCTACTAATGGTACTTTTAGGCATTTTTGTGATTAGAGTTTTTAATGGTTTTAGTCATTTCTGTTAGGTATGCTTTTTAAATCTGTGCCTCCCCAAGATGAAGTTATGTTCCTTGAAGCAATATTAAAGACACTTGAAAACTAGACAGCAAAAATTAACTCAAATCACCTTTTTAAATAGGTTTTGAAAATACTTCCTTTAAAGGGGGAGACAACTAAAAAAGCAAGATGCATTTCACATATAGACTTAATTTTAGAAAATATTTGTCCACTTTTTGTCAGAGCATACAGATGTGTTTCAGGAATTTCATCCCAATGAATGAATATTCCTGTTACTATGCTTTGAAACATTTCTATCATACCTTAAATAATTTACCCATTTTAAAAAATATTTTTATTTTTGATTTTAGAGAGAGGGGAAGGGAGGGAGAAAGAGAGGGCAAGAGACAACGATGTGGGAGAGAAATGCTGATTGGCTGCCCAGCACACCGAACATGCAACCCAGACGTATTCCCGGACGAGGAATCCCACCTGTGACCTTTTGGTTTGCAGGATGATGCCCAATGAACTGAACCACACTGGCCAGGGCAATTTACCCACTTTAAAAAAAAATTGTTACTTCTTTATGAAGATAATTTTAACAAAATGAATCTAAAAGAAAAACAGTAAAAGTTTAACATTCATGAACACTACAAGCTTTTTTGTTAAGACACTGAAGAATGCAATATGTTCATCTCTCACTCTTCATCCTAAAATACTGACTTTCTGATTCTAGCAAAATATAATTTTAGTAACTTGTCAAGACAGAACACATAAAATTGGCATATTTTTGATACGCACACAAATTGAGACAGCATCTTTCCCAACTGTGCAGCAGAAAATGAAATGCATCTGGTGTGACAATATGGCCCAACACGTGAACAAGAATCAGTGGGATGTCTTTCTTGTTTTTTTCAAAGCATATTATTTTAAATAATGCATATTACTTAATGTGCAAGACATTCTCAAGTGCATTATTATGTTTCGAAGGTATATTTGACTAAAGAAAACATAACCGCTAGAGGGCTGGCAGGGGCAGGGGAGGTCGTTTGTTCAGTTTTAATCACCGTTCATCGTGACTTCCAAATCTCTTTCCCCAGCAACCCAATTTGATTTTTGGCTTTTGCTTAACATCTCTACCCAGTGTCAGAGTATGTGCACATATGTTGTTGGGGCCTCATGATGGGCTGGGGGATGGAGAAGTGGGGAGTGTTTGGGAGAATGTGGCTGGTGCCAGGATCAAGCAGGGAACACGAGAAAAACTGAGCAATTTGACTTGTTTTTTTTTTTTGCAACAAATTTTCTTTCTTCCTTGAAACAAAGTTCTTTTTATCTAGGCAATCTGGAGATGAATTTAATGCTTTTATTGTATTTTCTTTCACGTGTTCCCATCTGTCCCTGTGAACTGTGAATAAAACTGAAATCTACATGTGCTACACACTCTATCCCCATGCCCAAGTATTTTTGCAGATGAGGTGCTGGGAGAGCCAGGAAAGAACTCTGAGATGTGCAGGGCACTTAGAAGGGCGCTGCAGAGCTACGCTTATTCCTGGACACCTTAGCAAACTCTCCAACTCCATTTCTTCCTCTTCCCCACTCAGAGAGGCGCTCAGGCTCCTTTGAGTAAGACAGAGAAGTATTTAGAGAGGACTGAGGAATACCCTCTTCTGCATTGGTACGAAAGGTGACAGAGACTTGGATTTCTGACTAATAACAGAGAAAACTGTCTGTTTCTCAGGGAACAAGGCTCCATTAGCAGGAGATGTTGGGAGCAACAATGGTGCCTCACCCTGGAACTGTGTCCAGCATGGGACAAGCCCCTCAGGGTTTACTGTTCTGCCTACACCCCACCCATCTTTCACTTATTCTTAGAAAGATATTTTAGCTTTTTTATTCCTCCTGTGTCTTCACTGAAATGCTAGTTCTTTATAATGAAAAGCTTCTTTAAAACTATAGAAGGAATGATTAATTATGTCATTTGTAAATGTGATATAATAGATATGCAACAATCAATCACAGAGAACAAAAACCAGATTAATATAGCTAATCCATCATAGAACTGATTCTAGGGATGGAGAAGAAAGTAAGAAAGCCCATAATGAATGTAAATTCACAAGTATTAGTCAATAAGACTGACGGAAGTCATCTGAGAAACATAGTACGTTCTAAAAGTTGTCATGGAAAAGGATGCTGGAGAATGACAACTATAAAACCCCTGGCATTTATTAACCATGTGACCCTGGAAAGGCTATTTTAATTTCTTTGAGCATTGGTTTCCTAACCCATAACAATGGCAACAAGAACTTCTGTCCTGTAGGATTGCTCTGAGGATTAAAACATGCAAGGCTACAAAGTGCCCAGCATTCTGGGTGAAGGCACACAAAATAATGTTAGTTTAGTGACTTGTCCAAAATTGATTTAGGTCTTTTGAATACAGAATTCATATTTACACAGCAATATTTTTAAGTAAAAACTGATGGTGCCTGAAAGCTTTTTAGTAAAAATAAACATAAAGATCAATTCAGAATTCTCTGCTTTTGCTTTGAAAATGTTTTGCTTCAGTGAACTGCAAAGTAATTTAGTAAGTTAACATTTGCAGTAATATATCTACCACCCAAAATAATTCAATTATTATTTGTTTTATTATTCTTGATTGCAAAAGTCCATAAAAACACATGTAAACAGTACCCCACTCTAAAATTCTTATAATTAGGATTATATATGCACTCTAAAATAAATACACGTTAAATACATAGTACTCATCTATACTGAATTTAAAACATCCTTTTAAAATGACTTTTTACTTTACTTTTGGAACCAGAAACAGTCTATTAAATTATCTTGCAAGGTGAAGGGAAAGGTAGGTTTATTTAGCCTTCCTGTCGATAACATCTCTACCTACTCTTCTGAGAATAACTACAACAGAACATCAGGTGGTTCCTCGAACATCAGCAACATCAGTAACATCAGGTTGCTGCAATCAAATGTGTTTATTACACAATAAAACACTCATATTCCACTTTATTTTCTGAAACTATACTGATAAGCAATAAAAACTTTCAACTGAAGACACATCTATTCTCATATCTTTCAAAACGTGGCCTATGTTCATTGCAGCTCTAATCTAAATAAAGTTTGAATGTACATGTCATTAATCTAAAAATAATTCAGAGTCAAAATAATGAGTTTAAGTAAGCTAAGATATATTGAAAGGAAAGAGTTCTGTAGGTCCCTGGCAGAATGGAACGTTCAAAGCATTTGCTAACACTAACTCGAGCTGATAAACATTTACAAGAGGAGAGCCTCCCCTCTACAAAATCGAGGGAGTAAAAGCAGCCACTCAGTGGAACGCCTTAGGGACCTTACTTGTACATTTTTACCTGATTCTTGTCTGACCAAACTTGTGCGATCAGAGGCAACATCATGTAAAAAGCAGCATACTTGAAACGCAAACGCTTCGGATGACTATTAAATCTTAGAAAAGGCCATAGGAACACATTTGACTAACTCTGATGAGACGTTCAAGCTGCCCGCCTGTTGAGCGCTGATCCCCCTGCTGCAGGAAGTTTTAAGAAGGTTGTGTGGGTAAATCCGCAGACTTCTGCTTTAAGGCTTTTCTCCGAGCGATTACCTCAGGTTTACCACTAAGTCACCTCTCCGCACTTCTATTCCTCCCTGCAAACCATGTGTTTCAAATGCTAGCCTCTCCACATCACCATCATACAGGGTTGTAGTCTTTTTACGTTGTTGGGTTTGTTTTTCTTTGGACAAGGTTGAAGCATAGTGGAGAGTCCTAGGTCACCTCCAAAAACTATCCTAAATTATACCTAACTTCATTCCTGTCCTCTGTGGCTACCATTAATACTCCCACTTTCATTGGCAACTCATAAAGCTATTTATGTCAAAAGTCAAGCCAGGGTACAAGTCTTATCTTTACTAAGCAGGAGCTGGATGTTTTTTTCTTTCCACTGTTTGTTTTACTTGGTAGCATCCGCACCCGGCTTGCGCCCGCGCCCCTTACCCACCCACCACTTCTAGTTTGCCCAAAGCTGGAGGCGTGGCCCCCGGCACCGCTACTCACCTGGCTACTGCCGCGCTCCACGCCCTTCTCCGGCATTCGCTTAGCGGTGCTCTGCGCTGGCTCTGCAGGAGGCGGAGGCGGCTCCAGAAGCTGCTCCAGGTTAGTGGTGCCCGGCAAGGAGGAACTCTTCTGATGGCATAAGAGTGCCGCGGTACCCCGACGCCGTGCACCCTCATCTCGGGCACGATCGCCCCTCGGGGGTGGCTGGGGAGATGAGGACAGGGAAGACGAAGCGGAGGACGAAGAGGGAGCTGAGTCTGGGGAGCGTCCGCCAGGAGGCGTCCCTCCGCCTGCTCCCGCAGCCGCAGCGGACCCCTTTCCCGCGGGGAGCAAATGCTCACGAATCCGGCGGCGCAGCGTAGAACCCTGCTCGGCTCTGCCGGGACCGCCCGGCTCAAGAGCCTCTGTCGAGGAGCAGCACAGGTTGGGCTGGGAGGAGGAGAAGACGCGGTCCAACACTTGCTTCCGTTTCTTGAAGCCAATCCACTTACTGCCCGTGCCCCCGACGCCGGCCAGTGCTTCCCGCCTGCCACCTGGGGGAGGCGGAGAGGGCGACGGGGTGGCCGCAGGGCGTCGCTCCTGGCCCCCTGCACGCCCGCTGCTGCCACTGCCCTTACTCTTGGCCACCCCCAGCTGCAAGTTCTTCCAGAGCCGGGCCTGGAAAGAGGAGGACGCTGCCGGCTCCGGTGAGCCCTCCGCTGCTGCCCGGGGCTCCATCCTCCACCCCCTGCTCCTCCTCTTCTCTCCTCCTCCTCCCCCACCACCCTCCCTGGCTGCGCCCCCTCCCGGAGCCCCGCGGTGGCGGCGGCGGCGGCGGCGGGGGGCGCAGCAGCAGAAGCAGGCAGTGCCCGGCGGCTTCAGGCCAGCCCTGGGGACAGACGCTCCTGCCGCGGTTCTCCGGCGGCGGGACTCGGGCGCCGCCTCTTCTTCCCGCACCTGCTGGGGTGGGCCGGCGCTGGCGCTGAATCCCTGCAGCCGAGCCTGCAAAGTTTCTAGCTTCGACCTCCAGGGCTCCAGTCCACTGGAGTCCCCCAGGCCGCGCCCTGCCTCCCTCTCCTTGCTGGTTCCGAGCTCAGAAGCTACGCTCACCCGGGCGTACGAGTCCAGCTGCACCAGGGACCGCACACGGCGCCCTACGGGCAGCACCTGTCAGCGGCTGGGAAGGCTGCCTCTAAACTGGACCCACTCGCGACTCACACAACTGGGAAGGTCGAGCTGAAGACACCCCGGACCAGCAGCCCCACAGAAGCTCCCCTGGACCATCCTCCAGCTCCTAGGTGGGATGACAGGCGGACCAGAGCCGGGTGGAGCTGGGTAGGGATCGGAGCCAGCTTGCTTCCTAGAATCCGGCCACAGTTCCCCAGGCAGCCGGCTCTGGGCCGCCACTAGACACGCCCGCCAGCGATCGTCTGTGTCTGATGAAGTGAGCTAGAGTGGAGATCACGCGCCTTCGGTGGTGGGTCCTGTGGGGCGCCGAACGTCCTCGTGGAGAAACGAACCCGATTCAGTTCTGGGACTAAACACCGCTGCCCCCGCCCCGTTACGCGCCCTGGGTCCAAAACCAGAGTTCTGTATTGACTTCATCTCAATCCACGCCTCCCCTCTCTTTATTTATATATGCACTGGTAGTTTCTCTTACAATCAGGGTCTAGAGATTCCCGAAGTCTGACTACAAGGCCAGCCTTCAAATTGCAGGAGTTGACAGTGGACGACGAGGTGGAGGATGCACACTGCCTCTGACCCCATTCGAAAGGCAGAGAATCTCGCTCTTTTCACTCAGTTGCATTTTCCTGTGGTTACTTCATTTGCCTCATTGCCAAGGCAAATGGAAAAGGCTTTTTAGTTCGTTCAGACGTTGCTTCTCCCCAGACCTATTCATCCCAGGGTCTTCTAATTCTAAGAGATCCTCTACCCTCTTCCACTGCCCTCTGCACCCCTAAAGGTGGAAAACATGGAAGAGGTCCCCGAGCTTTTTTGCACCGCGCTGATTCAAATGTCGTTTAGCTAGCAGTATGCCATCGACGTGTTACCAAACTCTCTAAGCCTTTAATTTTTCTGTTTCTTACATTTAAATAACAAATACTTAAATATTTATTGAGAGTGCCTACTATGCAGGCAGTACCAATAGGCTATGGGGATGCAGCTGTTTAACAAGGGAAAGAGGGCCCTACCCTCACGGAGCTCCTATTCCAGGGGGAGAGTCAGAACAGACACAATTTCTGATAGTGAAAAGTCCCATGGAGACAGTAAAACAGGCTACCACGACAGTGTCTATGGAGGTAGGGTTGCCAGATAAATTGCAGGACACCCAATTAAATTTGAATTTCAAATAAGTAATGAATAATGTGTTAGCATATGTATGTCCCAGACATTGCATGAGACATTTCTAAAGTGCTGTTTGTTGTCTATCTAAAATTCAAATTTAATTTAGTGGTTTGTATTTTTATTTGCTAAACCTAGCAACCCAAAAGGAAGAGTTTGGGAGGTTTTGATTTTTTTGTTTGTTTATTTTTTACATTCTGTATGCAGGGAGGGTCTCCCTGAGGATTCAGCTCAGTGTGCAAGGCTTTTTTGACCACAGAAAATTACCTGAATATAGAGCTGCTCTGATAGCCCAAAAGGAAACTACAGTGCCCAAAAGTGTTCTTCTCTATAATGTATTTTGGAAAATAACATAACTAGGAAAAATATTTTGTTACTAGTTTTTCTAGGACATAGTAAACGAATTATGGGGCCGATAAGTAAAGAAATGTAGGATTAACTATAGAGAATTTAGAAGAAATGACTTCTGTTTCTCCCAGGACTCTTCATAAATATTTAAGTTTATAATATTTATATTAGATGGACCCATGGGTCCATAGGGATAACTCTACATAACTATAGTATAGTATAGTATAGTATAACTATAATTCAAAGTTATACTCATATAGTCTCATAATGATGTATTTGTTTGACTTTTGTACCTTAATATTTTCATTTTTCTCTTTACCTAATTTTGTCTTGAATGTACTATCTTTCAGGTACTATCTCTGAGATGTCAGGTTCTGAAATCTATGATCCTAAATCACAATGATCTATTCATGTGAGTTCATTTATACAACTCGAAAGAGCATATATGACTTTTTCTGAGCATCTGAAGTGGGTTATAAAATGTGAGGTTGCCCTACAAATTGTACATTATATAAAGTTGTATTGGATATGGTCTCTGTCATCAAATGTCTTGGTATATTTAAGAGAAGATACTTATTTTTTAAGATTTTATTTATTTACTTTTGGAGAGAGGGAAAGGGAGGGAGAAAGAGTGGGAGGGAAACATTGATGTGTGTGGGCGGCCTGGCCAAGAACCCAGCCATGTGTCCTGACCAGGAATCAAACTAGTGGCCTTTTGGTTTGCGGGACCATGCCCAACCCACTGAACCACACCAGTCAGGGCCAGAGGAGATATTTATTAAAAACTCTACAAACACAAGGGTAAAATGAATGGTACAAATTGATCACCGGGAGAACACAGAGGATTGAAGAATCACTTCTGGCTTGACTAATAAAAGGTTTCTTGTTGGAGGCATCATCTGAGCTAAGATCTATTGCAGGTGACAGAATACACTGAGGAGATAGATGACCACCTGCAAAGGAAAGTAAAATTCACGGCACATAGCAAGACTTCAATAAATGTTACCTATTCTTTCTATTACAATTTACTATCCATTTTAAACATTGACAGAACAGCCCTGGCCAGGTGGCTCCATTGGTTACAGAATCATCCATGCACCAAAAGGTTTCGGGTTTGATTCCCAGTCAGGGAACATACCTGGGTTGTGGGTTTGATCCACGTCCAAGGCACGTGTGGGAGGCAGCCAATACATGTTCCTTTCTGACATCAATGTTTCTCTCTGTCTCCCTCCCTCCTTCTGTTCCTCTCTCTCAAATCATTTTTTAAATTATGTATTTATTTTTAGAGAGGGAAGGGAGGGAGATAGAGAGAGAGAGAGAAACATCAATGTGCGGTTGCTGGGGGTCATGGCCTGCAACCCAAGCATGTACCCTGACTGGGAATCAAACCTGTGACACTTTGGTTCACAGCCCATGCTCAACCCACTGAGCTATGCCAGCCAGAGCTTCAAATCATTTTTTTAATGCCTGCTATGGACTGAGTGTCTGTGCCTCTCCCAAACAAGTAAAAAATTATATATTTTTAATGTAAATATATATTTATGTATATACATTGAAATATATACATAAATATAATTACATAATGTATATATATATTATACATTGAAATATAAGAGGTTGGGAAGGTGATGGGTAATGTAATATCCAAGCTGAAACCCAAAGGAAGTGGGGGAGGGAACAAGGTAGTAAATCTGAAGAAAACTTTTGTCAAGAAGAAAGAACACTAAGTGCAGATAGGCTGAGGCAGGAACTTGCTCAGCTTGACGAATGGCAAAGTCAGAGCATCTGGAACAGAGAAAGATGGGATGGGAAGAGAAGATATGGCAGAGATAGCTAAGGGACAGATCATTTAGGGCTCTGCAAGCAACAGTGAGGACTTTGGACTTGGGTGGGATGGGAAGCCCCTGGAGGGCTTTGAGTTTCTTCATAATTCAACTAGAATTTTTAAGGATTCACTCTGCCCTCTATGATGACAATAAATGAAGGAAAGGAAGAGGTGGGAACATAGTTTAGATAGGAGCTGTCACTACAAGTGAGGAACAACGATGCCTTTGAGGTGGGAGGAGGTAAAAGTGGTTGAATTCTAGATACAGTGTTTTGAAGACTGAACTGACAGGACATGCCATGCTTAGGACATGCAGTATTCAAGCATGATGCTAAATGGTTTGCATAGCTAAACATACATTATTGTCACAGAGACCTCATTTTATAGATCTTGCAAATCGCTTCTTGAGTAATTAGCAGATCCCAAGTCTATAGAATTCCAAAGTCACACAATTTCTTAATTTTAAAATTAATAAGTAAATAGAATAGAATAATCAAAAGAGTTCTCAAAAGATGCACTGACCCATGTCCTTGCCTTGGGTTAGCAATAAGATAGTCTTAGACAGAATCACAAGTTTGCCTTGCTGAGATCAAGGCTATGCATGCAGGCATAAAAACAGCATCTCTGGGATTATTTGAGTTAAAGTGCCAACTAGCTGGCACTTCGAGCACTCTCTTGTAAGCAGAGCCCTGGCTGCCACACCAGCTCCCAGTACTGGGCCAGGTATCTTCAGGCCCTCATTTCCTCTCAGTCTCTGAAATGGGGATAATAATATCAATTGGCCTGACCCACCTCACAAGGACCCAGTTAAAAGTCAAACTTAGGCAGCATTCTTGATGATGAGTTAAGCTTGTGTTCAAGTGAGGTGTTATCATCACTTTGTTATCAAAAACAAGAAAGTACTACCAGACCAACTTGTACCACTGCACATGGGAAAACCCTGCCTATGTGGACAAGATTTTGAACCTTTCAAAACCAGAAACCCAGACATCACTTCCATGTTTTGAGATGTCTGCCAACATACCGTCAACTCAACAGAATAAATTCCTCTTCGGGTATAAACTAGCTTTTGCCTTTTTCTTCCTTGAAAGTTTTCTCATCAGTTTTCAAATGCCATTTAATGTCTAAGTAACTTCAAAAGAGTTATTTCTGTTTATTTATTTAACCTAAGCCACTTCCTATTTTCTTCTTAACCAGACTAGAAAATAATTCAGGAATTCTAGACCAAGAAATATGCCGGAATTTCTAAGTCAAAAGGGGATAGGAGTGTCCATGTGGTTTAAATTGGAGCAAAGTGGGACTTGAAACTGTAGTTACACTAAAATTTTTAAAAAATCAATTGTTCATATAAAAGAAGAGAAGAAGCAATTCATCGGGGATTTGGAGGGAGCAGAAACGTCCCCATGCCCATCCCTCACTTTGATTCTGAGCTTCACAAAGTCAGAAGACACGTGGGAGGTGGTGGCCTGGGGTGGCCCCTAAGACAGCCTGCGGGGCCTCAGTTTTTCATTACTAACATGAAGAAATAGAACTAGTTTCCCTCTAAGGTCCCTTTCTGCTTTAAAATTATGTAGTTTCTGAAACATTTCTCCATGGTAGGATATAATTCATCTCTTCATTCCTGGTTTGATTCCCCACTTTCAGTGGTACATACAAAGGTAGGTACTACTGGACGGGCATGTAAATAACCCCCTTTGAATGTACATACCACATTGCAGAAGCTGTTAGAGCCATAAACTCTGTTGTGCAGGCATCTGATCTCTCCACCTGAGGGCTTTCTTCCAAACCACACTCTCCAACCCAAATGCATAGAGCAGCTTGCAACCAGTGAGTGCTGGCAGTAGATGTATTCTTAGCTCACCATGCCCTGAGAGGAAACTCAGGTGGAATAACTCAGAGGCAGGGACTTGCTATGTCCCAGTTCCAGTGCCCTTGATGCTAATTGGCTTGACAACACACTCTTTCTCAGCTTCCTTCCCTTCAAGTCTCGCATATCCCCTTCCCCTGAGGCTGGTCCCTTGCACCTCACAAACTGACTGCTTGCATGTGAATTCTATCACTAAGTCAGTTTCTGAGAAAACCCAAGCTACGGCACAATATATGCACATTTTAATGTCTAGCTAATGAGGTTCCCAGCTTGACCAGTCTATAAGAAACAGTAATGTTCTCCAGCAAGTTTCCTTTGGGATATACAATCCTTTTATATGGGACTATAAAAACAATTTATCCCAGAGCCTACAATGTATCATCCCTTGATAGAGAGATCCCTTAAGAACAAGAGTATTCACCTATGATTTACCTTCTTGATATAGTCCACTGACCTTCTAGAGCAGAAAATAGGTGGACACCCAGCATCCATTGCAGCCTGGAAAAGTAGCCTCAACTGATCGTGGTCACTCTACCCCTTTGTCAGACCTATAACCAATCACAGAAACTAGAAGAGCACATTACTTGGGACTGGATTCAACTACAATTAACACAAACCTTAAACATGTTCAAGGAGTCTGAAGGTCATCACCTAGACCTAGTATGACATTTCTTCTATCTTACTGCTCCACCACACATGCCTTCCATTCCCAAAGTCCCTGTATGCTCCAAGATCATCAGTGGAACTCCAGCCATTTATAGGCAACTTCCAGCCAACCAGCAAACAGGAAGAAAGGGTGGAAGAGAGCATGTCCCTGCCTTTAAAGTTACTTCCCAACTCTTCTTACATCCCAGAGGTTAGAACTCAGGCACATGACCAAGCCTAGTCATAAAAATCTTTATTCTGGGCAGTCAGTGTCCAGCTAAAAATCTAGGTGCTGCTATTTAGGAAGAAGGGGAAGGTGGGTATAGGGTAACAGCAAGGAGACTCTGGCACAGACCAGCGTTCATGTGATGGACTTCTTCACTCATAAAGAAAAAGCACGAAAGAAAGGATCTCTTTTCTTAATCTAGATGTTTTGGTGTTTGGTGCAATGCACAGAACTGCTGCAGCCTTCTCATTCATTACACGTCTGAGGATGAAGCGAACACTAAAGTTGGCAGAAAAGAGAAGTGGAAACAAGCCCAGATCTTGATGATGTCATTGTGCTACAGAATTAGTCAACCTAAGGCCTTCCTTAACTCTGATCCTATTATTGTGTAGCTATCTATTAACCATTAATTAGAAAATTAATTTATCTAGGGGTTTTGCCATTTTTAGCTGTTTTATATTAGTCTTTTTTTTTTTTGCTGTCAAAGAAATTACCACAAATTTAACTGCTTAAAACAACACCTATTTATTAGCGCAGTGTCTGTGAGTCAGAAGTCTGGACACAGTGTGGCTTTGCTGGTTCCCATGTCACAGGACAAAATCAAAGTGTTGGCAGAGCTGCCCTCCTTTCCAGGGGCCCTGCAGAAGAATCGGCTTCTAAGATCATTCAGGTTATTGGCCGGATTAATTTCTATACTCTGTTGGGACTGAGATCCCTGTCCCTTCACTAGGGAGTCACACTTTGCTTCTAGAGGCTGCCTGCACTCCTTGGCTTACAGCCAACTCTTTCTCATCCTCAAAGCCAACAAAGGCAGATTGAGTTCTTCTCACACTTCAGATTCCCCAGGCCTCCTCTTCTGCCTCATCTCTCTTACTGACTCTTCTGCCTCCTGACTTTAAGGGCTCATGGGATCACATCGGGCCTGCCTGGATAACCTGGATAATCCAGCAAGGTCAGTTGTGTTAGAAACAAAGCTACATCTACGATGCCTCTTCACACCTATAACTATATTAGTATTTGATTGAATAATTAGGGGGTAGAAGTCTTGGTGGGGCACATCATTAGAATTCTGCTTATCACAATTTTCCTATAGCCCAAAACATCCTGGTTGACATGTCCCTATTGTAGATCAGAAGAAAAGACACATCTCCCCCAGCCTGCCTCATTCACAGTGTTCAACCCAGAAGAACTGGTCAGTGCTGCAAAGTAACAGAGTTAAGACAGGCCTGTGTTCATTAGTGAAAAGAACACTGAGTCTGGCTAAACAGGGCAGCCTCTTTGAGGTGTTATTCTGAATCTGGCCATTTTGCTAATTACAATCATACTGCTCCTCAGTTTTCTCCTAACATGATGCTTTCCAGGTTGCTATCAGTTTTTGGGTTATTTCAAACCCAATCCCCTAATTCACACATTTTTCTCTGAGTGAGAAAAAATGGTTATTTAAGAAATATACATTATTGATTTCAAACCAGTGCCTGAAACTTTCACTGCTTTTCTGGCAAGCTCTGTTTTTAAAATGCCTGCCTAGAAAACACACAAGCAAGAACTAGTTAGAAGTAACTTGCAGTTTCATTCTGAGATGAACTTCTCTCAGAAACCCACGGGGAAAATAGAAAATGGAAGGAAAGATGGAGTAGCTAACCATGTATTAGCATCCTTGGAAAAATAAAATACAGTACATCTTTCTGAAGAAAATTACCTTCAATAAACCACATTGGCTGAAACAGTTTTTCAGACCCTGATTTGTACCCTGTAAATCCACCCCCCAAGTTTGTTTTAACCTTGACTTCTGCCACCATCCACATATAAACCTTTAAGTTCTAGCCATTTATATAGATAATTCAGGAATTGTAGTCTCCCTGTGCTAGAACACCTAAGAAACCAAGATATAAGGAACTTGGCCCAGTTCTCATGTAAAGTCAGTGGTGGGACCCATGAGTTAATTATAAGCAGCAACATCTTTTAGGGGGCCTGAGGTCTGAGCCATCCTTATTCCCTATCGTGCCCAGTGTTTGCAAATCTATTTCTTACTCAGCTCCACAATGCAGCATTATTGGATCTAACCACAATTTAACCACTCCAAGATCACGTATTGTTTGTCTCTGTCAGGATACATCTGACAGTAGCCTGAACTAAAGACAGCTGGCCCAATGTTAAACAGCTTTGGCTGGGGCTGGACAGCAATACCTAGGAGCTCTGCACTTTCCCCCCAGGGTTGGGTTAAAAACTAAGCTGAGGCTTGAAAATAGCTGCTATAAATAAACAGTGTCACTCACCATTTATAGGGACTCTCATCTTTACGTAGGACCTCTGGGCATTAAAGAGAATGGACACATGGCGAGAGGATCAGGGACCTGTAGGGGCAGTTTTGCATCACAAATAGTGTATTGGGATCAAAAATCAATCCTGCCTACTTTTTTGCAGATGTACAGAAAAATATAGCTCCTTTATGTTTTCTGTAACTATTCTGGTTTCCCTTGAAGTGATGTCAGTCAATCAGAGGTTAGTGGAGAGAAAAATAATGAATTTTTAACAATCATCAAGATTTAATTATTTAAACAATCCCTTTAGAAAATGTCTGCAGTCTTCTTGGGACATGTTCATCCCTCAGGTAGCCTTCTCTTCCCCTGTTCCCCTTCCTGAGAAGGTATGGGTGGATGGGAGAGGATGTGATTCTTACATCTTCATGAAAGCAGGAATGTGTCAGGGGAGCAGTGCTACCTGCCTCTTCTGCTCTGAGGAAGATGTCCCTTGTGACTGGTTTGCCTGCTAACATTCACAAGCAAGTCTCCACTCACACAATCTGGTCTCCTCCACCCAAATCAGAGCCCAAAGAGGCTTCCAGATTACTCAACCTCCCATTGGCTGCCACTGGCAGACTCCCTGACATCTATCTGACATTTCCCTCATGCAGCACAATGGCTCTCAACTCAATATCCACAACACAGGGGATGAGACAGCCTCAGAAAGGCTGACTCTTGGGGCCTCCTTCTGCCAGCTATAGAACACCACTTACTTTTTAAAGTGGCTGCATCCTTAATTGGTTTGCAACAGCTCTGTCCACAAGGAGATAGTTGGAACTCTTGCTCTTTAACCTCTCTCTCCCTATCCCCATCTGTATCCCTATCCATATCCAAATCCCGATCACTAACTCTGTCCCCACCCCTATCTCTCTTGCCTTTTTTTCCTTCCCCTTGGACTGTCCTTAGGTATCTAGACAATGTCTATTAGTCAAGGTTATAGCAGAAATAGATGGCATATTCAAATAAGAAAACTTTTATGTAAATTTAATAAATTTAATTACCTTCAAATATGTGGCTCTCAGAATGTGGGCCAGATACCTGAGACCCTTTCAGACCAAAGCCATTTTCCAATAATTTTAAGATGTTGTATGACTTTTTTATTCTTAATCTTTCATAAGTGTACAGTGGAGTTTCTCAGCATCTCCACAACATGTAATATTTATAACAAAGGGTATCATGAACAAAGTAAAATTAAAAAACAATGGGGGAGATATTTGTGAAATATACAACAGAAAGAGATTAAAATGAAGAAATTATAAAGAACATCTCAATTGATAAGAAAAAGATTAAAAACCCCAATAGAAAAACAAGCAAAGGACATATACAAGAAATTCACAAAAGGGAAATATCTGTAGCAATAAAAAAAACATGTTTAAACTACATTATGACACAGTTTTAAAAAATTGTATTATAGAGATTAGTAGAATGTCATCTTTGCTATGGGTATGGCAATGTGAATTTTTACAGTCACTTTAAGAGATCAATTTGGCAACACCTATGTAAGTGAACATAATACGTGACTCTGGAAATTGCACTCCTAGACACCCCCCCACCTCCAGACTCTGCACATAGTCTAGGAGACATGTATAAAGATTGTATTGCAGCATTGTTAGAAATAGCAATAATGGTTAGTAATAGCCACAAAAAAGGGGGAAATCTGAATGCCCTTCAACACAAATGATTACATAAATTGTGACTTATCCATACTATGAAATTATGTGAAGAATGTAAAAAGAAAGAGATAAATGACTATGTTCACATAAGATCACCAAAACATTGCTGATCACACACACACACACACACACACACACACACACACAGCTTTTGGGATAAGTTTGGATTTGCTAAGTATTGCCAAGCTCATATCTGGGAATTCCCAGCTTCAATACATAAATATAAGATGACAAAGTTGGTATTACATAATTTTGTCAGATATTGACTAACATGACTTTGGTTTCAAAATACTTATTTTAAATATATTTTAACAATCTTTGTTTATAATACTGTGCAAATGACTTTAAACCAGCTATTTTGCACTGCTTTGCTCAACTAAATTAAGTTTGGGTGTCCAGCCCATGGCCCACAGGCTGCATGCAGCCCAGGATGGCTATGAATCTGGCCCAATGCAAAATTGTACATTTACTTAAAATTTTTTTGCTCATCAGTTTTTGATAGTGTTTGTATATTTAATGTGTGGCCTGAGACAACTTTTCTTCTTCCAGTGTGGCCAAGACACCAAATGGTTGGACCTCCCCCTGCTAAAGAAAGATGAAATTAATAAGATAAAAGGGAAGAGAAAATAAATAATAATTATGTTGAACCTATTGAGAACTGTAAAGATAATTGCTTTTCTACCAATGCAACTTTTAGGTGCAATGAACAAAAAAGCATTTCAGTTTGGAAATCACTTGGTCAACTTGAATTAGAGGTAACTCTACTATTTTTACTATAGTAGACATAGTGAAGAAGAATTGCATTTACTTCACCCAAGGGATTTTTTTTTAGTGTTTTTGGATTATTCTTGCAATTTATTCTCCCTCATAATAAACTCAATGACTAAGAAGATTGAGAGACATGAGTAACTTTAAGAAATTTCAAATTTTAGAATTCAATAAAAGGACCCAATAAATCAATTCAGCATACACATCATAAGTACTCCAAAGTGCAGAGACTATCCCAAGTGCTAAGTAGACAGAGAGATGAGTCATGCTTGATCTCTGCCATTGCAGAGCATATATTCTAGGAAGGGAGCTATGACACATGCATACATAACGGCTAAATAATAAAAATGATTTCTTTACTTTAAGAGAAATAAAAGATGCTTGAGGGATAGGTGGATGAAGAATTTTTGGCTGGCAAATGGGATGGATGACATGCATCAGTGAGTTTCCATAACCTGTGTGGCTCTGGAGTTAAGCCTCAGAAAGTTGATAAGATTCTGTTTGACCAGTGGAGGTGAAGTGCAAGAACACAAAATGGAGGGAAAAGCTTAAGTTAAAGCTCGATAGGAGAAAAGTAAGATCATGGGCAAGAATCATCAAATGATCTAGTTTGTCCAGCTTACTTTGGCAAATATTTGGAGGGGGGGCCACATATTATGTTAGAAGCAGGGTATTACCATACTTTATTTATACAGGATGTGTGTCTTGCATTTTATCCTAAGTAAGGGAGAGCCATGAAATTTTTTTAGGTAGAGAAATGACATGGTTAGAGCTGTGCTTTAGAGAGCTTACACTTAATAGACAAGAAGGGCAAAACTGGAAGGTGAGAGAACAGTTAAGAATTGTAATGGCAAAGAGATAAGTAACAAGAGGCCTAGAGCCTTGAGTTCAGGTTGTGACAAAAAGGAATGGTCTAGAAACCCAGGGGAAAGTGAAACTAATACATATTGAGATCTTACTTTATCCTAGATTTTTAATATATGAGCCTTTGTAATTGTCACAAGAATCCTAAGAGACAACATTATCCTCCTTAACTAAGGCTAAGAGAGATTAAATGACTTGCTAAGTAGGTGTGTCTGATTTGCAAATGCATATTTTTTTCTAAGGTACCTTTCTACCTTCCTGAGTAAAATTGACAGGACTTGCTCATGGATTAATGTTAGGGAATAAGAGAGAGACATGAGTAAGGATTACTCTTTGGATTTGATCACGAGTGATCAAATGGAGAAGATGGAGGTTCCACTGATAAAAATAAAATTCTAGAGAAAATATAGATTCAGGAGGAGGAAGATAGTCCAGTTTCAGACACTTCGAGTTTGCATCAATTCAAAGGTTTTTTCCATATTCATTGTATCTAATTTTTGTCACCCACTATTTCTTACTCACTCACTCAAATCAGGCTTTTGTCCCTACTATTCCACCAAGATTGCTTGTGTGAAGGTCACCAATGACAGCCTCATTGTTAAATCCGATGGCTCATTCTCTACTCGAATCTTAAATTATCAGCAGCATTTGATGCAAAGGTGCTCTCTCTCCTCCACAATAATGTTCTTGTTTTTGTTTTCTGAGGTCTCATGCTCTCTTGCTTTTCCTCCTACCTCACAGATAAACTTCTTTGTCTCCTTTGCTGGGCCTTCCTCTCCTCCCCAAACTTGTAATGCTGTAGTGTGCCAGGGGTCAGTCCTCAGTCACATTGTCCTTTCTATCCATGCTCATCCTCTTGGTGAGCCCATCTGGAGTCATGGCTTTAAATACCATCCATATGCCATCAATGGTCATATTTTTATTTCCAGTCCAATATCACCCCTACATCCTAGACCCCTATAATCCAACATCTCCACTTGAACATCTAATAGATGCTTCAAATTTAATGTGTCCAACTTTAAACTCCTGATCTTCCCCATCAGACTTGTTTTACCTGCAGCCTTCCCAAACTCAATTGATGGCAACTCCATGCTTCTAGTTTGTTGCTCAGGTAAAACATAACAAATACCTCAGGAAATTCTAATGGTTCTATCTTCAAAATATATCCACAAGTTGCCTACTTCTCATTGATTCTACTTCTACCAGTCTGGTCTCAGCCACTATCATTCCTTGCCCAGATTGCTACGACAGCTTTATAATTGGTCTCTCAGTGCTACCCTTACGGCCCCATAGCCTATTCTCAGCACAGTAACCAGAATGATCCTTTAAACATGTAAAATACTTTATGTCATTCTCTGCTCCAAACTCTCCAATAGCTCCCCCATTTCACTAAGGATAAAGGTCAAAGTCCTTATAAGGACTGCCAAGATCCTATACAATCTGAGTTCTCATTTTCTTTCTGACATTCTTTCCTACCGCTGTTGCTTAAATAAACCAGGCCCACTTATGCCTTAAGATCTTTGCAATGGCTATTCCTCTGCCCAAAAGGCATTTCTCCTGGATTTTTGCAGGGCAAACTCCTTTGCATTCTTGGAGACTTGTGTAAGTGTTTTCTTCTCAGCAAGGTCAACCCAGGTCATCATCAGGAAGAGTGCAGCCAGCTCTCCCATCCCCACCCCTGCTAACTGCAGTCTTTATTCCCTTCATCCTGTTTCATCTTTTCGGCTCTTTTTCACAGAGCTTCTCAAATACAGTCTAATTTCTGTATTTTGCTTGTTTGTTTATGGCTTCTTGTCTGTCTTCTGTCATTAAACAGTAAGGTCCATGAGGGCTTGGTTTTATTCACTGATGTACCCCCAGCACCTACAACACTGCCTGGTACTTAGTAGGTACTCAGTAAATATCCATTGAATAGATGAGATTTTCTGCAAACAGAAATTTAATTCAAGAAATCTTTAGTAAGTATTTAGTTTGCTCAAGATTCTGAATAGATCTGGAGCACAGGAAAAATGTTAAAGATATATTTGAAAATCATCAGAATAATTTTAAATGCTGAAATGTGGAGATGTATGTACCACTGGGGGAAATTCATGGAGGCAAAGGAAGGCAACTGCAGATGAGTCTTGGGTGTAGAAGGACAAACAGATGCCAGCAAAGGATAGAAGTTGAGCTCAGAATCATGAGCACACAACTACTTAAAGAAGTGTTCATGAAGAAAGGGAATGTAACAGTGTCAATTTCAATAGAAGAAAAAAAGGAGTAAAAACTGGTATCAGATTTGGTGTTTATATTTCAAAATTACTATGACCTTAAAAAGAACAGTTATTAAAGCAATTATTCATAAAAAGTTATATGAGTGGGGTAAACCAATCTGCACTAACCTTTTGTTTTTGTAATTGTTATAATAAACTAATTTATATCCCTCCCCTCACCAGAAGTTACATGATACCCAGTTATAAGAAGAAGGCAATGAAATCAAGAAAAGATTTTATTTTCTACACTAGTGAGAAAGCCAAACACGCATAAGAAACAATATTTCTTAAAAATTAAGCAATGGTATGAGCAATGTTTATTAAATATTAAACAACCCAAAATCTTAAAGTATTTATACTTCATTTCAACTTCTTCATTTGTTGGTCACTTGGGTAGTAGTAAAAAGTATACAGCAGGTAGCACTTGGACTTGAAAAACCTGAGTTGAGTCCAGGTTTTGCCACTTTCTAGCTTATGACTTTGGGTACTTCACTTCACCTCTATGAGTCTCAGTTTTCTCCTCTGTCAAATAGATTTAATTATATTTGCCTCATCTGCATCCCAGGACTAATGGGAAAAATAAATGAGATAATGTAAGAGAATGAATAAATTATAAATATCATCATTCCAGGGGCAAAGTAATCCATAGGCAGCATGTCGTGCTAAGAGAACCTAGTTCTTTAGCTCAGCTATGGCTTGACCAGGACCTTATGCATTGCAGATACCCACTGTCTCATTTGTGAAATAAAAATATAACGCCTGCCTTGTTTATCCCATTTGACCCCTCTAAGGCATCTAATGAGTTGCTATATAAAAGTGCTTTGCAAACTTTAAAGTACTATGTATTGGTAAGGAAATATCTACAGATTCTCCATGTTTAAGACTCCGGGAACAGCGGTTCTCAAACTTCAGTGTGCCTAAGAATCACCCAGGGAGCTGGATAAACCTGCAGATTCCAGAGGCCACCCCCTGAAATTCCCAGTCAGTGACCTCAGAGAGAACTAGGCATCTACCTTTGGAACAAGCTCCCAAAGTGATTCTTTCACACAGTTAAATGGCAGAGTGGAAAGACAGGGAGTGTTGAGGAGGTATGAAAACACTGGGTAGAAAGGGGGATAGAAAGAAAGTGGGCCCCTTCTTTATTCCTGCTGGTGGAGACCTAGATGTTGGGAAAGAGTGGCCTTATCTGAGTCCCTGGGTCTCCCTCTGGACGCCTACTGGGGAGAGATGGTCTTTCTCTCCATGGTCTAGAAAGCTCTAGAAGCTTTTCTTCTAACTGTAGGCATTTGGTTGGAAAATAGACTACAAATACCACTGACTATTTTATAAGTTCAAACTTGGAATAGTCACTTGAGCATTAATGAAAAAATTAATATAATGAGATATGGAATGCTTTTCTATCACAGTGTTAGCCTCTCCCAGTCCCTGATGCCAAAATTACTTTTAAAAGGGATGATCATTATGAAAACAAGCACGGAATTTTTTCCTGCTGGGCACAAAGGTGATCTCTCCCTCAGGCCTCCCTTTGGCTGTGTCTCAGCCTTTTGCTTTATAAGTGCCAGACACCTCAGTTTAAAAGGAGATGGCCATCCTAGTCCTTCACTATTGATTTCACAGAGCTGACAATTGACCTTGAAATAAGTGCTCTTTTCACCTGCAAAACCCCCCTTCCTGACCTTAAATTATATCATGTTCTCAGGTGCAGGGCAGCACTTTTCCCACATTTAATCTGAAACCATGCAGTAGTTCTGCATAGCAACACAAAGACAATGTTGATGGTTGTTACAATAAAAACAATGAATGAAGCAAAGCTATGTGGAGTTAAAAATTAAGTCTGTACTTTCTTGCATGAAGATTTCTCAATGATAAAAATTCCCAAATAATTTTCATACCCTTTAAAAACTTTCCTATGTTTATTTACCATAGATCATCAAGAAATTTAAATATATTCCAGGGAAGATAAATAAGCCATATCTTTTTCTCAAGAGTATTAAAAGTTCCACAAATTTTCACTCTAAGATCAAGTGCCCCAGTTCAATTTTAAGTGTGTGGTAGTTTTTCCTTAACAAAAATCCCAAGAGTTTTACTGTACTTTTATCCTTCAGGTTTTTTTCCTGCATTACTATTATACCACTTCATGTCTGTGTTTTATCAGATGAAACAGGATTTTTTCCTACCTAGGGGAACATGAACACGAACATTTTACTTTCTTTTGCTGAAGATGTATACATGCTGACTCTGCTTTTGAGGACATCATGAAAAGATGTTCAGGTACATAATTAAAATTAAACGTGCCTGATAACACCTTTAATGGGGATGATCGTCACTCTTTTCCCCAACCTGTGTACCACAGCTGTGCTTTACTGTGAGAAGGAGTAAGATGGTTAACAAATAATGATACGTCAACTGGTGAAATGCAGTATTTCCATTAAAATCACAAATCTGTAAGCTATGCTAATATTGTAAATGGACATATGTAACAAAACAGTGTTTGTTTTCAAAGTAACTGTAAAATATATAATTTATATGCTTTTAAAATCATTACTGTTTATTTAAAGTCTGCTTTCAACAAAAAAATAATCGATCACTTTGAAGGATGTATAAAACAAAAGATGATAATACAAATTAGAAGAACTTTTAAAAGTAAAAGGAAATAAAGTATAACTAAGAAAAACATTAATATCTAAGCTAATGTAGTCAGAAGTTAATTTAGTGAAATAAAGTGTTATGTTCCCTGAGTTGTTTTCTCTATAAAGTCAAGTGCATAATAAAATATTTTTAAGTCACAGTTCATGGAAAATGCCCAAAACAGATTAATGAGAAAGTTATTTCTCTGAGACAGAAGATGTGTTCTGAGCCCATAGGACTATTGTTTCTGGAGTATATTCTTTGAAGATCAAAAGACTAAATCCATTGTTATAAGCATAATTCTTTGGTTGGTCCCTTCTTTTGGAATGTAAGTTCAATCAATATAAGTCAACAAACATGAGAAGCAAACACATATAAGACACTATTCCATCTCCCTACCTTAAAAAAAAATGTCCTCCGTAATCACTAGTGCCTGCTTCATACTTTACAGATAATTATTCCCCCTTTGCTGAAACAAGCTTTTCCTGATTCTAACAAAGCACAGCACATTTAGAGGTAAATTACAACTGCCTGAGCAAATCTCATTAAGTGCTAAATTTATCTGAATAATCCAAAACACTTACCAGGAAATAAATGTTTCTAGCTCTTAAGAGCTAGAATTCTCAATACCTCAGCAAAGTATTTTAACCCAATGAAATGGTTCCAGAGAAGTGAGACTAAAATATATATCACTACAGTCTTGATGTGTATTCTATACTAATTGCATTTTAGTCAAATTAAGTATAAGAAGAAAATGACTCAGAGCTTCTAATACATTTAACTGTCTATAAGATCACTGAGTCCCCTCAGGTTTGTTACTTGCCTTAAATAAATTAGCATCATTTTTTTTTGGAGAAGCCAGTTTGGCTTGTGAGAGGCCTGAGGAGAGGACAAAGGCCAGCGAGAAAGTTCAGCATCTTCTGAACTACTCCCAGGAAGTGACAAAGGAAAAAGAGGAGCAGTGGCTGGGGGTCCAAACAAGGATTTCAGAGAGCGAACCCAGCAGGAAAGAGAATGGGCAGGTATGGCCCAGTTGGGCCAGATGTCAACTGGCCTTAATGTAAGATGGTACAGTTTGCCTGCTGACATAATCAATCCCAACCAGCATCCTTTGCAGTTCTTTTCTGAATCACAAACACCACAGGGGAATTAATTCAATGACACCAGTCTCGTCATCTCCCTGAATGCCAGCATGCTAATGTTAATATCTGCTTGAGTTCCCTGGACTTCTTCAATTGTGGACTATACCTTTTTTTTCTTTTTTCTCCTATCTTTTGAGGGATTTTGCTTTATTTTTTTCTGATGTCAGGATTAACACCCTTCTTTTCCATGAAAATTTAAATATAACATTCCGCTATACTTAGTATGAAAAATGCTTGTGAGAAATCCATGGCTTAATTTCTAGCTCTATCTTAAAAGGCAGGTTGAATTCATTATTATTGCTCAAAATTTTATAATTTAAAACATTTTGTTAGACTTTAAATTCTGGGAGGCAGGGACCAGGAGGTCAGGGACCATATCCATTTTGTTCACCACGATGTAAACATCACTTAGCAGAGTGTTGATAACACAGTGGCTCAACATTTAGATCTCACGGTGTGGGGTCCATTCCAGCCTAAGGCATCAATACAGAAGATGAGACTGTGCAAATGAATCTCCTGCCTTTTATCCTGTCAGCACAGGCCAGGGCAGTGAGTAACCAGGAAGGAACTGGGCTTTGGGGTAGAGCTGGCCTCAAGATTCTTCTGTCACACACTAATATGGTCAAAAATCCTGAAGACTCTCACTTTCTGGGATTAGACTTCCTTTAATTATTTAAATAAAATCACATACTCTGAGAGAGGTCCTGTACCTCCCCAATGTTTCTGAGAATTGTAGGAGAAGGGACCTTCACATTTCTGTTCTTTCTTGCTCTACCTTCTTGCTCTGAGTTCGGTTCTCAGCCCCCACTCATATCTTTTCTCCATTAACTGCTCTTCTTTCTCTCCCCCACTTCACCCTAAACATGGACCACACAACCGAAGTGCTATCAATACAAGACCCTTAAGTGTAACAAAGATTTACTAAGTTTTGACTGCAACCAAGAATAATCCAGCGCAGTGCAAAATACAGCTTTAATTCAAAGCAGATCTCACTGTCCCTAAAAATGCTTTAACTATTCCTAACCAGATGGTCTATTCTTCCTCAGATTCTGACTTGCTACTGGGTACTTGGCCGTACTGGACCTCCACACAGTCTCTCCTTTCTGTTCACTCCTCTCCCTTCCTGAAATTCTGTCCTCTCCAGTTGCTAGTGATCAACCTAAAAATTCATGTTACTTTATTATGCAGAGCCACTCCATTTCTCGAAATTTGCCTTAGGCTAGTTGTTGGCTCCTTTACATAACCAAAAACGAGCTCTCTTCCCCTTAAATGAATTATATTGCTATGTTGGAATGCTAATGCGTGATGGTAGTCATCTTTTCCAATAGCACGTTTTCCTTTCCATGACTGTAGCTACATGGATATGTTCAAGCCAATTAATTTTTCTCAGTCCCAGTTTATTTGCCTACTTCATTTAGTTGTTATGAATATTAAATGTAAAAGCCAAGCCTAACAGTTGCCCAATGATAGCCGCTAATATTGTTAATCATAGGGAATTTCTCTTGGAAAGGATAATTAATAACAGCACCACTTGAATAGTATTGGCCACCACCCCCAGCCAGTAGCTGGCATGCCAGGCTGAAGCTGAGGGTACTACACTCTGGCACGAGGGGCTGCATTTCCAAATCCCCTTGGTGTCTTGTTTTCTGGCAAATACATAGTTAGAAATATTAGGCAAATCATCACTTCCAAGAGTTAAAAATATCCCCACCACCTCCCAGCAGCAAGGGATGGTGTTCTATCTTGCTTATGTTGTTTACTTCTTTCTCTCAGAGAGGAGATCCGAGCTGGACAGAGGCCCAGCTATGTGCTACACGCTTCTGCAGCCCACTGCCTACCACTGCGTATCTGCTCTGAGAATAAATTGCAGTCCCGGTCGGGCAAGGATTTAATTTCCCAATGAAACAAAAATCAGACTATAGATAATCTGCAAATCATTTCAGCTGACAGATTACTTAATGTCAGTTAATGTCAATGAAAAAGGAGCCAAATTTAAGGCGAATACCAGGGACTTGAATCAGGTCCCATCAGCCTACTCTCTGTTCCCAGGTTTTCTCTAGACCAAGATGTGGCTCTGTCCCCCCTCCCCTCTCTTCTCTTCTCCTTTTCCCTCTTTACCTCCTTCTCTCTCATATCTTTCTCATACATTCCAGGGTGATTCCTACTCTTACAGAACTTGCCCTGAACCATAATCTAGGCAGTCGCTTAAGAAAGGGGGTGGTCCAAGTACCTTTGGCTTTGTAGTACAAGTCCTGAGCACCAGCTATGTGCCAGGCTCTCTGCTGTGTGCTTTACCCCCATAATCTCTTTACATGCATAATCTCAGTTATTTTCCCAGCAACACAATGAAATAGGTAATATACCCATTTAAAAAACAGAAAACATACTCAAGAAGGTAATTGCTTGATCAGGGTTTGGGTTGAGTCATGTCTTTCACCACATTCTCCAGAACACAAGTATACATCAGCTCAAAGGAGATTCCTACTTAGAATTCAAGAATTCTGCACTTCTTAAAATTGTTTACAGTCTAAAATATTTCCAAATCTGTTTCCCTCTACCAAACTAGGGATGGTGTGACACTCTTTTGGAATGCAGGAATAATCCACCATTTGGGGCTAATTTGATAAATTATCAGGTGCTATCTGGTAATACATGGGTGATTAATATATTTAGAGCCCTAGGAACTGCCTCAACAATGGAGTAATCATTCCCAGCCTCTGTACTTCCCAGTTCAGCCCACATCATGGTGTCTTTCACTGTTCTAATTCCCAAACTTCCATTATGCATTTCTGCTTTTAAAAACTGCCTGTCACCTCCTGAAGGGCCTCTGCTTAATATTCAAGGCTCTGGACAATCTGGTCCTGATGGAATATTTCAGATTTATCTTTACTGGCCCTGATACCTAGATAGCTTTTCAGTTACATGAAGCCACTCACATGACCTGAGCCTTTGCTTTACCATTTGCAATGCTCTAGTTCAGGGTGGAAGGGAAAGTAAATTTATCTTCAATGAAAAGCCACATAAATTTAGCACTTCATACTTACTAGGATGGCTATAATCAAAATCATGGTAAACGACAAGGGTTGGCAAGGATATAGAAAAACTAGAGCCTTTGTGCATTACTAGTGGGAATATAAAATGGTATATTCACTGTGGAAACAGTTTGGTGGTTTATTAAATGGTTAAGCATAGAACTACCATGTGATTCAGCAATTTTATCCCTAAATATATATACAAAAGAATTAAAAGGAGGGACTTGAACAGATATCTGTACACCAATGTTCATAGCAGAATTACTCATGATAGGCAAAAGGTGGAAACAACCAAATGTCCATCAATAAATGAATGTACAAACAAAATGTGGTATATACAAACAATGGAACATTATTCAACCATAGAAAGACTGACATATTGATATGAACTTCAACATGGATGTACTTTAAAACCATTATACTGAGTGAAGTAAGCTAGATGTGAAAGGCTACATATTATATGATTTAATTTATATGAAATAGCCAGAATAAGAATATCCACAGAGACAGATACCAGATTAATTGTTGTCAGGGCCTGGGATCCAGGGAGTGACTGCTTCATGGGTACAGAGTTTCCTTTTGTGGGGACAAAACTGTTCTGAAACTACATAGTGCTGATGGTCACACAACACTGCAAGCGTACCGAATGCCACTGAATTGTATAATTAAAATGGTAAAAATAATAAATTATATGTTATGTGTAACTTATTACAATAAAAAAATTTAAAGTATGCAGAACTGACTTATAAAAACTTGCTCCATTTACAGTAACTCATTTATCCAAAGATACTTGCCTTGAGGAGAAATAGACTCCAAGCCTAATGCAAGTAATATTGATTTTAAATTGAACAAAAAAGTACCCTCAATTAATGTCAAAGGGAAAGAACTGGGTCCTCTTTTTTCGTTATTAAAACTCTAGGCATAATGTATGACATAGTATATGGTTAAGAAATACAATTAAAAATTTTTTAAAGAATTGGGTAGTATTAATGTTTTGAGAAATGTATTGAATTGTCAAGGTGTGCTGGATTCAAGTCAATTCAATAATCATCCACAAGAAATATCAAAAGATTTTTAAATTGTTATATCTATATTCCTGAGAAGGTCCATGACAGTGAACCTGGGTCCAATCTCACCACTACTAGTTATATTTCAGACATCCACCCATTGCCACCAATTACCTATTAATCTTTTAATCAAAAGTAAAGAATGAAAAACACTTTCCAATCTAGGCAAACCAAAGGCAAGGACAGCCTTGGTAAATTCTCACTTTTTAGGAACTGGTAAACAACTACAAAAATTGTTCAGCAAATCAAATCCAATACAGCAGTTAGTTTCTATAAAAATGGTTTTCTTTCCAAACAACTTATGACAAATATAATGAAAAGGGAAAACATGAATTCTTTTTACCACTTGGAGCAATGTGCTTCATAAAGTCTGCAATAATTATAGCTTCAGAAGAAACACAGCCCTATACATTTTTTTATTCTAGTCCCATAAGATTCAGTTCAGACTTCTGACCTCTAGCACCACAACAGAATAAACACGTGGCTTTCCCAGGTGGCTGCCAAAAGTGGCAGAGGGGTAGGTCCTACTGCTGGATGACAGATGCCATCTCCTGCCCACCCAGTGGCCATGATGATCAAGCAGGTACTGCTGAGCCAGAAGGTGGTGGTCATATGCTGTAAGGGCATCAACATGTCTGGCAATTGCTACAAAAACAAGGACAGAGCATTCAAGGTGTGCTGACCCACAAGACCCAGAGAAGCTAGGCTGCCCTGGAACACCTCAAGGTGTTTGATGGGACCCCTTTGCCCTGTGATGGAAACAAAGCAGCAGTGCTTCCTGCCGCCCTCCAGGTTGTGCACCTACAGACTATGCAAAATTTGCCTCTCTGGGATGCCACAAGGTTGGCTGGAAGTATCAGGTGGCGACAGCCACCCTAGAAGAGAAGAGGAAGAAAGCCAAGATCCATTACTGGAAGAAAAAATAGCTCATGAGGTTATGAGAACAGAACAAAAAGGACATGGAGAAGAAAACTTACCAATACACAGGTCTTAGAGACTCACAAACTCCTGGACTGTGTCCAACAGACTATTCTTTATGCTTGTCTTGGCCTGCCCTTCCACAGTGAAGCAGAAGGAAATGAAGATAAATATGTGTTATGAAGTCATAGCAGGGTGAGGGAGAGAACAAACTTGTAGAAAGAAATGTACTATACAAGCTGGGTTAGAGTTCCACGGGAGCTCCAGGGAGAGGATTCGGTCCAGGTACAGAGCCGGATCCTCTATAACTCAGTCATGTACAAGTTCTCTTGCTCAGGTGAACAGACTGGCCATTCTCTCCCAGCAGAACCTGGCTGCTGCCCCAGGCTTTCTATTCAATGTGACAGATCCATCCATCTACTTAATGGTCTGCATTCTGAAAACAGTTAATGCTTAGATGCCTACAACAAAGCAGCATTTCTAAGTAAAGTAACATTTCTAAGGATGTCCCTTAACACTGAGTTAACAATACCAAGTTAATTTTTTCAAACAGTTTTTCTCTTAAGATATATTTACTTCGGACCATGTATAACCAAAAAGGTGCAAACCAGGTTTTCCGAAATTATAAATGCTAACATTTCTGCGTGCCACTAGTAGAGTGAAACTGTTAAGGTCATGATCTTTGGAATAAGACTTTTTGTATTATCCAGAATTGTGCCCTACCCCCTGCCATAAAAATCCATGTCTCAATGCTGGAAACTGTGACTACATTCTCTTACATGGCAAAGGAAAGTTGAAGTTGCTGATGGAATTAACGTTCCTCATCAGCTGACCTTCCAATAGTGATAGCATCCTGAATTACACAGGGGAGCAATGTTATTGCAAGGACCCTTTAAAAGCATATAAGGGAGGCAAGTGAGGAGGTGAGAGTGATGTAACATGGAAAGGATACAACTTGCTTTTGCTGCCTTTGAAGCTGTAGGAAGGGAGCCACGAGCCAAGGAAGCAGGCAGTCTCTAGAAGCTGGAAAAGGCAAGGCAAGGAATACCCCCCTAGAGCTTCCAGAAAGGAATGCTGACCTGCTCAACCTTGATTTTAACCCCTTGGGACCCTTATCAGACATGTGACCTATAGAAATATAAGATAATAAATTTGTATTGGTTAAGATGCTAAATTTGGGGCCATTGGTTTTGCCAACAATATTACAGGGTTTAATTTCTGACAATCATTTAGCACCTGTAGGAGTTTGGGTAGGCTACTTAACATTTCTATTCCTATTTATTCATCTGTAAAATGAGGTTAATAATACTACCTAGTTGAGGATAAAATAAAATGAAATAATAATTAAAATAATGGCAGGCTATTAAAATAATTAGTACTCAGTAAATGTTAAATGCAGTTATTGTGATTTTATTATTGTTTTGTATCCACCTTCCTCTTTGATATTTATCATGAGCATTTCCTGAGAACCATATTTCAAATGTTTGGGGGGTTTTTTGCATTTAAACAGTACAAGAAAAATGCCTGCTAAATGTTTAATAGCCTTAAAGTCCTGAATTGCCTGGGGTACCTCCTTAGGATGTTTTGATTTTAGCTGTAAACATATAACTCATCTTGCTTATTTCTAACTTGTTAGAACAATCTGTGCTACACCATTTTTTAAAAGAACTTTTTACTTCTTGAGGACTTAATTACAGTGCTGCTGGTTGATGAGTTTGCATTTTAAACCAAGACCTTGAAATAAACACAGTCATCTCAGTTCTTGATACAACAAAGTGAAAGTACATTCTCTGATTAGCTTGTTGGCTTAAGAGCATACCATGACAATGGGATAAAATTAGTCACACTTGCCAATGACCTAATATTCAGTACAGATTTAGGCTTTTTCTGAACTTTCCTTTTTGACAAATTTTGTATTTGATGTATTTGGTATATTTACGGTATATCTAGCCATTTCGTTGGGGAAATGTAATAATATGATTAACTTAAATATTTATATTTTTACAAAAAAAAGTTCTGTTAGACATAAAATATAAAGTCCTTTTATTTTTTAACAGATCCTGGAATCCTCTAAGACATCCCAGTTCTAAGCAATGTTCATCTTCACAACTACAAAGTGTGAAGAGTCCCACCTTTATAGTCTTAGTGGTTGTTAATAATAAAAATGTCTTATATTGTAATTAACAGCAATATACATTTCAAAGTGTGAAAGAGCACTGTTCAGAAAAGAGGTTTTAGGGGTAATGCCCCACATATTTGCTAGTTTCAATGGCAGGCAAAAGAGAATAAATTGAGCTTACTTGTTTGTCATTCATTCATTCATTCATTCATCTATTCATTCTTTCAACAAATGTTTATTAAGCTTGTGTAATGTTCCAGGAATTGTGAAACTCCCTCAAAACTAAATCACGTATTGTTTAGTAATAGGATATATACATGTGGTCTAATTGATTTTAAAACCCACAAACTTCAGAATGGTGCTGCCTCTGGGGAAGGTAGAGAGATCGGACGGGTGAGGAATATGCAGGTAGCTGCAATGGTATAGAAACAGGGTGCACAGTGAGGGGGGAATCCCCAGGAAACCCCAGAGCCCTTGGCTGGGGGATGGGGGAAGCAGATGTAGGGCAATTAAGATACTTTGCATTACAATGGCAAGTGGTTAGCTGTGCCTCCCCTGAAGAGAAGCGGTACTGCCACCTTGGGGGCAAAAGGTGCAAAAGGTGCAAAAGGTGTGTACATGACTTCCAGAATGTATGGTGACTCTCGATGCAGCCAGGGTTTTGTACGGTGTCTGAGCAAGAACCAAAAAGCAGAGGTCCCTGGTCACTGAATCATGCTTGCCCTGACTGGAAATGGCAGCTGACAGAAGGTAAAAGATACAGGATACTGGCAAATGTAGCTCATTGTGGGCAGAGCCACATAGGAGGTCATGTTCAGAAGCTCCAGGTCAGAATTTAAAGTAAGGGTGGGTAAAGAGGGCTGAGAGAGTAGGTAATAGCTGTGCTGGTCTGTAGTGAAGAGGGCAGCCCTGTGAGAGATTCAGACTTGCTGCCTGTAATGAGATAGGGGCCATGTGGGAAGAGTACATGTAGAGGAGAAAGAGCCATGATGTAGCAGCTAGGCAATTTGTAGTCAGGATTCAGCCCTGTGGCCTGGCGTAGTATGGGGCAGAATGGCATGCTGCTGCTCTGATTATGCCTGCTCTTGCTGACTCTGGAGCCATCAAAGACCCTGCCTTGCAAGATGCTGACCTGCTACCTCGCAGACCCAGACTCTGTATGGACTCTTGGGACTTGGGACTTACAGAGAGGCCACTTTCTTGGCACTTGTGCCCTTATTGGACTTCACCATGATCCAGTGCAACACAGCACATGCTTTCCTGGACTATTCCACAGAGGCTGAGGACAACGTACTCCAGACCCTAAAAGGGAGAACTGCTGCCAGATGATAGAGATCAGCTTGTGCAGCTGGCTTAAGATAAGGAGATGGGGAGCTATTGGGCTTGGTTTTGGCTTACAGCCTGGTGGGGAGCAAGGGGAGTGCTGGGTCTCATGAGAGAACAGGGCTTGGAGCACAGGTGCTCTCAGCCCTGCCAAGGATGGAATCTTGTAAATGAAAACCTGTTTGTCTCAACACTGATTTTTGGGTCATGCACCAAGGCACCACGGCACCATGTGAAGAGGTCCACGTTTGCTCAGCTACAGTATGGGTGGTGTTAGATATCAGGGTTAGGCAGTAGGTCCTCAGGTGTTGGTTCTATTATAATGTTTTATAATATACATACACATTATTTACATTCATTTTATGTATCAAGTATTCATTTCAAAAAGGAACAATCAATTTATGCCTTAAGGAGGTTGTAGTCTTACATGGTCTCCAGAACTTGACTATTTCTTATAATTTACACTGTAACTATGGCCTCTCAGCCCTCAATTTTTAGGAGCGTTGTCACTTTTTGTAGGGAAAACAAAAGCTATATACATCTAATTAAAAAAATCCTTGATTAAACAGCATTGTGAACTCACATGTGACGGCTTATCCTGACTCAAAGGCCCGAGGATCATCACTGTCTAATGAGATAAGCAATGGGTGCACGTGCTTGTTTCCTGCCTGTTTTCTGCTACTGGAGCTCTAGGCAGGGTCAGCCTCAGGCACTCCTCATCTGTAAAATAGTGCAAAATAGTTGAAAGTTGACCTAGGTCCCATTCTATAAGTAAGTCACTGTATGACCTCAGGGGTTTATTTTTGAACTCTCAATTCTGTTCCATTGATCTGTGTGTCTGTTTTCCTGCCAATATCACACTGATTTGATTATCATCATTTTGTAGTATAATTTGAAGGAGGGTGTGTGATACCTCTGGCTTAGTTCTTTTTTCTAAGGATTGCTTTGGCTGTTTGAGGTCTTTTGTGGATCCATACAAACTTAATGATGTTTTGTTCCAGCTAATATCACACATAATGGTGAAAAACTGAGAGCTTTTCCTCTAAGATCAGGAACAAGACAAGGATGTCCACCCTCACCAATGCAATTCAACATAGTACTGGAAGTCTTAGCCTGAGCAATAGGGCAAGAGAAAGGAATAAAAGGCATCCAAATTGGGAACAAAGAAGTAAAAGTATCACTTTTTTCAAGTGACATGATTCTGTCATAGAAAACTCTAAAGACTACCAAAAAAAGTATTAGAAACAATAAATACAATAAAGTTGCAAAATAAAAAATCAATGCACAAAACCCACTGCATTCCTATACACCAACAATTAAATTTCAGAAAAAGAAATGAAAAAAATCCTTTTGCAATTGCAACAAAAAGAGATAAATACCTAGAAATAAACTTAATCAAGGATGTGAAGGACCTATACACTGAAAACTACAAGCATTATGAAAAGAAATTTAAAAAGACAATGAAATGGAAAAATATTCCGTGTTTGTGGATTGGAAGTATCAACATGTTTAAAATGTCTGTATTACCTAAATCAATATATGATTTAATGCACTTTCCATCAAAATCCCAATGACATTTTTTGTATTTTACTTTTTTATTTATTGGTGTCAAAATGCTCACATATGTAACCTATCTTCATGAGTCTATAACATACAATTAAAATATGAAAGCATTTTTCAAAGTTAGGTGCTAAAGTTTGATACTACCTTGGTTATTTTTATTACAAATATATGAATTTAATAAACATTTGTAAAGAAATTTCTGCCTATAATTCAATACACATAATAAGGTACAAGAGCACAGTGTGACAGAAAAAAAGGCAAATGGACAGCCAGACAAGTCTGTGTTCAAACCTTGAGTCTGTTTGCTATTAACTGTGTCATCTTTGTCAAATAACTTTATTCCTTTGAAATTGTTTCTTCACCTGTAAAATGGGGTAATAATACTAGCTTCATAGGATTGTTGGAAAGAATAAGTAAAACAAAACCAATAATTCACACAGATATATGCACCCCTAAATACATTGCATCATTATTTATAAAAGTCAAGACATGGGATATAGCTAGGTATCCATCAATAGATCAAATGTGTGTGTGTGTGTGTGTGTGTGTGTGTGTGTTCACAGAAACAGAAGTTAAAGGGAAGGTTGCCAGAGGGGGAGAGAAAGAGATGAAAAAGGCGAAGGGGAATATAGTCAATAATATTGTGATAAGTTTACATGGTGACAAATGATTACAAGAATTAGTGAGCTGATCAAGTTATAAGGTATAAAAATTTCAAATCATGATATTGTACACTTGAAACTAATATAGCTAATATAATATTGTACACTAATTTGTAAAATATTATTATAGTAAACCCTACTACTCTCTGCTGGTAGGAATGAAAACTGGTACAGCATCTGAGGAGAGACATATAGCAACATCGATCCATGTAATACACTTCTCCTTTGAACAAGCAATTCCACTTGAAGAAATTTTCACACAGCCTCACACAATTATGAAGTGACATTATATGCATGGCTGTTCACTACAGGATTTAGAAATAACCTAACTGTGTAGGTTTGGAAATAGCCTAAATAGCCAGGGCTGGTATGGCTCAGCGGATTGAGCGTGTGAACCAAAGGGTAGCTAGTTCAATTCCCAATCAGAGCACATGTCTGGGTTGTGGGCCAGGTCCCCAGTAGGGGGTGCTCAAAAGGCAACCACACATTCATGTTTCTCTCCCTCTCTTTATCCCTTCCTACCAACTCTAAAAATAAATAAATAAAAGCTTTTTTTAAAAGAACCTAAATACATGAAAATAATGTAACTTTCAAAAAATTTACCTTCATACAACAGAAAATTATAAAGCTATATAATATGAGAAAATTCTTTATGGAATAAATATATGAAACGATCTTCAAGATAACTTGTTCAGTGAAAAAGCAAACTACAAAAACAAAAGTAACTTTCCACTATTTTGTGTTTTTTAAGAACAAGATATTCATTTTCATATGCATGAAATATTTCTGTAAGGACTCACAAGGACCGTATAACTTTGATGACCTCTGAGGAGGGAAAGTGAGAGTCTCAAAGACAGAAGGAGACTCCCCGGGAACTCTTCTGTACCTTTCAAATTTTGAACCATCAAAATATCTCCTATATGATAAAGAAAGGATGAATGGATGGATGAATGAATCAATGGATAAGTCACAATATCTGGCATAAAATAAGTGTTCAAAAACTCTTAGCTTTTATTCTTTGCCACTACCACCTAAATTATTTTAAAACTAAATGTATGCATTTTAATGCTCTACCAATTTCCCAAACAATTTCAAATATTCAATATCTTAGTTTAAATAAATAAACAGTAAACCTGCCAGGTTTTTAAAATCCATATTTCCCTATGGCATTAATTGCAGAAGATGAAATAGAATACTGTATCTTTCAACAGATTCTGATTCTTCATTTTAAAAAAGGCCTATTTCCAATCTAAAGTGGACTCACAGACATTAGGAATGAGGGAACAAGCTCGAGGCACCTCTGAACCTCCCCAAAGGGAGTGAGGTGAACTCTGCCTGCAGACCCGAGGCCAGTCATCATTTGAATTCCACATTCTTTCCCACTTGACCTTTACAGACACCTTTGATCAGCAGAAAGAAATCCCTGATTGAATAGCCAACAAACAAGAAAATGTTCCAGAAAAGGGAAGAGGCCAACAATGCTACAAATCCAATAATCCAAGCAGTTGGGAATATGAACACAGTAATTTGATTTTATTGTATTTCCAATTTTTATTCCAATTTTTATACTTGATTAAGGCAATCTCCCTTTACATACAACCTTTACCTTTCTGTTTCCTGGATCATTATTAGAATCCCTTTGGATTCTTAACATACTGAAATAGGTTTGAGCCCATTTGGGGTTTCTTATTTCAATTCTCAGGTTATCCACTTTCTTAGTACTTTCCATCTTTATGTGTATTGATTCTTTCAAAAAAATGTAGATGGAGATAGTGCTGCATTTTTTCCATTTTGACTTCATTTATCACATCTATCATGCCCTTGCTTCTTGATAAATGTCTAATGAACAAAACATGTGTGTGGATATAGAGATTATATGATAATGAGGCAATGAGAAGTCAATAACCCAAGACAAGGGTACTGAGGGGAAGCAGCTCAGTCTTGCCCTAAGATTCACATGGGGAGAAGAGGAGGGGTTGGGGGCCAGAGGAGGAGGATGCTCCTGTGGTCTTATTGGGACTGGAAACATTTTGTTAAGGAAAAGGCCCTGTTGGGCACTAAAGTGTCTGGATAAAGGAATGAAGAGGTGAGGATGTCCCAGAAGGGAGGTTCAGGGAGCTTCATACCCATAACAATGGTATGTGGTTAGATTTTCTAACCACATCTGTCTGGGAGCTATCAGTTTAAAGCAGTTATTTCCCAAAGTGTGGGCCATGTAACATGAGAAGTACTGCATGACATTAGTTGATACAAGAAAAATTATTTCATATTTTAATAGCTGAAAATCCCACTTGCAAAGAGAGGATAGAATGATCTGAAACAAGCAGGGGTAAGGAATTCCATTCAGGAGCACCTGCTGTAGGCAGCACTACCTCTGGCACTTCCGGTTCCTCAGGAGGGCCCCCAGAGCCCTCAGCACCTGGGTAAACTCAGGGACCTAGGGGATTCTGATGGAGTGCAGCAATAAAAGACTCTCAGGACCAGAATGGCCATTGTGCTGTTTTCCCCATAACAAGGCCCCATAACCTCTGCTGTACTATGCCTAGGAGGGGGTTCAGGTTGGCATTGTCACCCAGACTGAAAACATGGGCAGACAGGGTCAGCTATATGCCAAGAGACTCAGGGTAGTAAATTTATTTAAATTTTAAAAGTGAGTCATCTTGGAAAAAAAAAACTGTCAGTAGTACTTTATAATTGCAGAAGTTCACCCACATGGCCAAAAATTGTGAAGAATGTATTAGTTGTCTTAGGAGAGCCTTAACAAAGTACCACTAACTAAATGGCTTAATCAACAGAAATTTATGGTTTCTGAGTTCTGAAAGTCCAAAATCAAGTTGTCAGCAAGGTTGGTTCTTTCTGAGTGTTCTGAGAGAGAATCTGTCTCATGACTCTTCTCCTGGCTTCTGGTAGCCTCAGGCATTCTTTGGCTCATAGATGGTATTCTCTCTACATCTTAATGTCACCTTCCTTCTATTGATGTCTGCCTTTGCGTGAAAATACCTCCTCTTTAAAAGGGCACCAATTATTTTGGATTAGGGCCCACCTCAATAAACTTAACTGAATTACCCTCTTAACAATCTTATTTCCAAACAAGGTTACAGTCTTAAGTATTGGGGGATTTCAACACATCTTTTGGAGGAGGAGGCAACTAAACAGATAACAAGGGAATGATTTGAATGACTGGCTTAGTGAAAACTGTCCGTCCTGGCTTTAGTTTATGTAAGTTTATATGTGTCATTTTACAGCTGTGCTATCTTGGGCAAGTCATTTAAATTTCTATAATTCATTTCCTTATTTATAAAATGAGGAAAATGAACTAGATCAGCAGTTACCAATTTTTTGGATGTTATGCAGTACCTAAATTTTCAAAGAAGAAGGGGAGATATGACAGAAGTCCTAAAACTTAATTTTGCCAAATGTTATAGGGGGTAGGTAATTTGTCATTAATCTCACTTCTCCTTTCTTCTGAGCACACAGCTAACCTGTATTTCTCAGCCTCATTTGCTATTAAGTTTGGCCATATGGTGAATTCTGGCCAATGAAATGGGAAAGTAGAAGTGATGTGCTCCACTTCCAGCCATGGCCAATGAAACTCTCCCTCATGAAATCTTCCTTCTCTTTCTACATTTGTCTGCTGGATGGAGAAGACTTTGGGGACCTAGGTGAGGGCAGAACCACAAGATAAAAGGAGCTTGGGTCTCTGAGTGAACATGGGTAAAAGTCCCTATGTTCAGATTTTACTTGAGGAAGACATGAACTTGATTGGGTTAATCCATTGATATTTGGGAATCACAGCAGCTATCATTACTAATCATAACTTACAAGGTGTGCCCAGAAAAAGCCCAGCAATTGTTAATATAATGAGAATGGTTTGTGTGACATTCATGTAACCTGGCAGCCAAGGAGAATGGACTGGACTTGCATGAACAAGGACAACTTCACTAGTAGTAGTGTACTAGTCAATGGGAGTGGTAGATATTGTTCAATGAGCATGTGTACTGTGTGGCTGTTGCATTCAAAATGACTGAGCAAGTAGAGCAATGAATCTACCTCAAATTTTATGCTAAGCTTGAACATTTCTCTGAAGAAACTCTGGATGATTCCGAAGTCTTTCAGGTGTGATACAATGAATTCAGTGCAAATGAAAGTGCAACACAAATGTTGCAAAGGTGGTTGAGAATCTGTTGAAAGTGATTCACATTTTGGAAGGTCTGTATCAAGCAAACGCCTAAAAATGTTGAAGGTGTACAGGCTGCAATCAACAAAGATCACTGACTGACAGTGCAAGAACTAGAAGATGATCTGGGGATTCCAAACACTACTGTGTCTGAGATGTTGACGAAAGATCTTGTCATGAAACATGCTGTGGCAAAATCTGTTCTGTGGCTTCTGCTACCAGAGCAGAAGCAACATCATGCTGTGGTTGGGAGAACTGTGTGAGGTCCCAGGGTGCCCTCACCCTGGGTAGACTGAGGTAGACTGAGGTAGACTGAGGCATCATTGTCCTAGGTACCATGTTTCTTGCATTTTGTATCTTCTTCAGTAAATGTCTCTATTTTTCATAGCATGTGGCTGGACACTTTCTGGACAGGTCTCCTACCAAGTGAGGACATTAAAAAGATATCTGCTATCATAAAGGACATTTTAACATCCAAACTGTAGGAAGCATACAGTCTGTAGAAGCAAGAGCAGTCCTTCAGATTGCAAAGCTAGTTCTCTGAAAAACTCATTGCCTTGAAACTGATTTTTCTTATTTCACTATGAATAAATGAAAACTTCATTACAGACAGTTATTGGTCCATGAACCAACATGGAACTCCTACAATAGGTAACTCTCTATTCAGTCAGAACTCAAGTGACACGCTGAATAAAGTTGTCAGGGAGCAACCTCTCTCGACCTCACCAATGGGCCGTCCTCTGTGTTGCTTCATTTCTACCAAGCTTTATTCTCACAGGCTTCCAGTCTCCAGGCTAACATGAGCATAGCTCTGAAGGAAAAGCCTTCCTCCTGTTCCTCCTTGAAAAGTCCCTGGGTGGGTTAGTGCTCACCCTAACCAAGCACTGCAGCCCTTCCAGGTCTGAAACCTTGTTGGTGACTGGGGCAATCTGGCTTGAAGAAGTGAGAGAATATCATAGCACTTCATGGCATTCCTCACAGTTGGGTGCCATAATGCTGCAGAAGGCCTTACACAAAGATTCTGTGCATCTTTTCAGTGGGATTTAAAGCAAAGCAAGGGAGAAGAACTGGTTTACAACAAAGCACTTTGAAGATAAAGGGTAAATAAATAATAAGCAGGCAATATATTTCACACAAAATGTGTTTTTATCTATACCAAGACATATGTAAATGCCAAATTGTTGGGCTTAAGCAAGCCTATTAATTTAAAATGTGAGCTTTGTGTTTACTTAGGAGCATAAAAACAAATGAGGTAAATTTGGGATAGTTAAAAAATCAGTTTTTCCATCTATCATAATATTTTATATGCTATTAAAGTCATTCCATCTGTGAGAAAAGATTCAAAATAAAGACATCCAACACTTAGTATTATCAAGGCCTCATAACAGTTTTCTCTTCTGAAATCTATTGCCCTCCTTCCTTCTTAACTTGGTGTTTCTTAGTATAATTAAATGTGCTTTTTCTTTATCTAAGTTTAGTACAGAACTTCAGGCTTTCAGTTCAAGTCCTATAGAATTTAATATCTTTCCAAATCCTTTGAAAGTACTGTGCTATCATTTTGGTTTCTTTCATTCTAATTACGCCAGGATACAAAATATATTTTTTGCTTTCCAACCATCTAAACTGGACTCATAAAATATAACCCAGGATATATCTTCTAAAAATAATTGGGCAACAAAAAATTTTCAAACCTAGTTCAGATAAAAAGTACAATATTATTCTCCATTCACTGGTATTTTTTCAGGCTATTTTTCTTTTCATCTCTGTTGTCATAATTCAGTCAATAGTCCTTCAATATAAGTTCTCAACACAGTAATAAATTTGTTTCTGTTCTTTTCTGTCCATACTTTTCTCTTTTTTCTCATAGGTAAACATAAATGCAAACTCTTGTTTTTATTGCTTCAAGGCTGCAAACTCTTGTTTTTATTGCTTCAAGGCTCTCTCTGTCCTGAATCACCATGTAACACTGTATTTTCTTTTCCCTCAAGAAATAAAAAAGAAAAAACCCTGTGTCCTACACAACTGCTTGCTATTTTTACTCCATTGAAATATGTGGATCAACCTCTGTTTTGGAAATCAAGTATTCACAATTGTTAAGATGATGATCGAATGTAAAAATAAAATTTAGAGTTTTTTCTAAAGATATCCAACATTTCTAAAGTATTGTCAAATATCAAGGAATAATCAATCATGCATTCTTTTAACACATTTTTTGATTCCCTGGTCCTGCCAGTCATGGCGGTCTAGGAGCAGAGGACACCACACTAAACCGAGCACTAGATCCAGAGGAGGAAGCAGGAAATGAACCCATGGACACTCACAACAAAATGCTTTGTTGTGAGAAAAAAAACTGGTAAAGAGATAGAGAGTGACTGATGGAGAACCCTTAAGGAAGTCCTCTCTGAGACTACAGGGATGAGAAAAAGACAACCACTCTTTGGAGCTGGGTAGCGACAGCCTTCCCAGCAGAGAGAATACGTGTGCAAAAGTCCAGAGGCTGGAAAGAGTTCACTGAAGTTAGGGCATAGAAAGGATGCCAGTGTGGCTAGATCATCCTTTTCACTCATCTCCACAGTCACTGTTAAGTCCACTTTAGAAACATTTTTTTCTCGTACCTGACACACCATTTTAATATCCTAGAAAGTAACTTACTGCTTGACTTTAACTTTCCCAGTGATTGAGTGTCTTTGACACTAGAGAAAGCTTCTGAGAGCCAGTGTTTTAAAAGCATCAGCCACCACTCCAGTGGTCAGAAAGAGTTAATACACCTCCCAAAACATTCAATTTACTGCCAAGAAATCCTATATACCCTGAGACAATCTGGCTAGGTATTTGTCACCATCTGGTATTTAAAACAAAACCCATCATGCAGAACTGGCCAGCATTTTAAAAACAATACAGCAAATCTAGGTTTAAATGCATGCATCCATTGTACTAGGCTGTGCTAATCTTTGCTTTTGAGTGCCCAGGTTTTAATAACATTTCAAACTTTCTAACAGAATGTCATGTAAAAAAGACTAAAGGTGCAGGGCTTGGATGTCTCTTTTGAGCTCAGCAGGATGCTAATGTCTGCTCCATCTGCTTCCTGTAAGTACTGGGTCAATCGTGAATCAGCCAACTTGAATCGGACAAAGTGCTGACTGCTGCTCCAGCTCTGCTCCAGTTCTGCAGCAACTGGAGGAAGAGGCTTCCTGGGCAAGGAATGGGGTAATCATTGAGAGGATGAACTCTGACATTAGGGAGACTTGAGTGCAAATTCTAGGCTGGCACTCACCAATATTTAGACCTCAATGCCCGGTAACTTACCTGACTTCTCCAAGATTCACTTGTAGCAACTGTAGAAAGATAATCACTACTTACGTGATTTGTTGTGAGAATTAAGTGCAAAAATATATAAAAAGTATGTGGCACATACTACATGTTCAACAATAGCAGGTATTTTTTCAGTCTTAGTAACAAATTTCATTCTTCAGGTAAGCAAAGGAACACCTGCTAAGCAATTTTCCATCCTCATAGAAATACCACAGGCTTTAAGGATATATAAGTCCACCAGCCTACCAAGGCCACCTTGTACCAGTTCAATTGCTACATCCATCCTGTTCCCACTTATTAAAGGGAGGGACCACAGAAGGACCACTGACCTAGTGGCCCCCATTGATAAGGGACCTAAGATTTAGACACGTTAGGTAAATACCTTGCAAGGTCATTCTGACATGACCTTCTTACTGCCTGTACCTTCTCTCCAAAAGTCTCCTGGATTTCAAGTGGGAGAAAGTAGCAGCTGGTAACAATGCCTCTTCGCTCACCAATTCTACAATAGCTCTGTTAAAACCCCATCTCTTGGATATCAAAGTTTAAGAGAAATTTTAAAATATAGTTGTTCCTCACACAATAAAAAGTCTAAAACGTTTTACCCTAGATAGAATAGAAAACACTTGAAACTTACAAATGATTTCAGATACTCATCACTTGATGACAATTTGTATTTGTAACTTAGTAACAGCCAAACAGCTTATAAATGACTCTGTTTCTTCAAATCAAGTAGGCTCTGTTAAAATGTCAGATTTCCTATAAAGAATACAGGACTTGAAACATTAGTTTAAAGAAACAACCTGGAGAAAAACAATTCCTAGTCATTTTGAAGATCCCTCTACTTGGTGCTGGCACACTGGACCACTGATAGCAGGATTCCAAAGGCTGGGATCCCAGCCCTGGCCCCAGCGGGCAATGGATGCAGATCCAGCTGCCTCACCTGGAGATGAGAACATCAACAGGAAGCCCCGAGGCACTGGCTGTTTTCCAGCCACTGGTGATCTCTTTTTGGCCTGTGTCCCAAGGCTTTAGCCCCATTTTGGAGATGGATTATCTGGAAAGTCTTCCTCCAGAGAACCTCTTAAGGGAGTGTGGTCCCTGTGCCACTGAAAATGAGTCTATAGCAATGACAGAGAGTCTTCTCTTATACCTGTTAGAGCTTCTGTCTCCCTCTGACTTCACCTCGTACCACTCTGCTCCTTATTCAGCCTTTGTAGCCTTTTTTCAATTCTTCTCACGCAACCTGTTTTTCCGTGCCTCAAGTCTGGGAACATGCTGTTTTTTCTAATTGGAATACTTTGCCCCAGAACCAGCCATATACTTTGCAGGGTCTAGTACAAAATTAAAATGCAAGCATTCTTTTTGCACAGCAAAGGAAATCATCAACAAAATAAAAAGACAACCCACAGAATAGGAGAACATAGTCTCTGATATCTGATTAGGACTTAATATCCAAAATTTATAAAGAACTTACAAAACTCAACACCAAAACAAACAACTCAATTGAAAAATGAGCAGAGGACCTGAATAGATACTTCTCCAAAGAGAACATATAGAGGGCTCACAGACATATGGAAAGATGCTCAAAGTCACTAATCATCAGAGAAATGCAAATTAAAACCACAATGAGATATCACCTCACACCTGTCAGGATGGCTATCATCAATAAATCAACAAACAACAAGTGCTGGCTAGGATGTAGAGAAAGGAAAACTCTTTTGCAGCATTGGTGGGAATGCAGATTAGTGCAACCACTGTGGAAAGCAGTATGGAGATATCTCAAAAAATTAAAAATGGATCTGCCTTCTGATTAAGCAACCCCACTTCTGGGAATATATCCAAGGGAACCTAAAACACTAATTCAAAAGAACATAAGCACCTCTGTGTTCACTGAAGCATTATTTACAATTGCCAAGATATGGAAGCTGTCCAAGTGTCCATCTGTAGGTGAGTGGATAAAACAACTATGGGACATTTACACAATAGAATACTACTCAGCCATACAAAAGAAGAAAATTTTACCCTTTGAAACAGTATGGATGGACCTGGAGAACATTTTGCTAAGTGAAATAAGCCAGTGAGAGAAAGACGAAATACCATATGATTTCACCCATACATGGAACCTAATGGACAAACTGAACTAACAAGGAAAATGGGAACAGACCAATAGATAGAGAGCAGATGAGTCAATGGAGAGGTAGGGTAGGAGGTGAGGGGATGGAACAAAAAGGAAAAAAGACTCATGGACACAAACAACAGTGTGGTGATTGCTGGGGGGAGGGGTATATAAGGGTACTAAATGGTAATTGGAAAAAATACAATAAAGGTTAAATAAAAGAATAAATAAAAACAAAATAAAATGCAAGCATTCTTGTTAAAAACTTACTAAGAATTTAAAGAAGGAGGCAGCAGAGCTTTACACCAAGCGTTAGATATTGATTAGTTAATTAATTAGCTTACTTTGGGGGTGTCTATTTCCTCTGTTCAACTTCTTGTTAGACAGTAAGCCCATAAGGAAGGGCAGAGGCTGTGACTAGTCTTGGCTATGGTTGGATCCCCAGTACCTAGAAATATATAAACACTTAATAAACACAGGCTGCATGGGTGGCTTAATTTACCTTCCTCTGCTTTTAGCTTGAAGCTACTTTTAATCCTGAAATCTTTGGTGTGTAAATAAAAGGGATCTGAGCCTGAGCTCAGTCAGTGGAGCAGCATGTTCTTTCCTCATCTGAGAAACTGCCTCTCTTTTCCCAGATATGGCTTGCTTTCGAGAATCATTTCATTGCTTTTATGGTTTCTGATCTACCAAAACTTTCATAGTTTTCTCATATAAAGAAAACATCTCCGTCACTTTACGAGGCTAGTTTAGAAAAGAAGAAGATGGGTATCATGATGTGTCTGGAGAAGTGAAAGAGGGGTTACTTCGACACCAACAGGTGCGCTGTGCACTGCCACACTGTTGTGGCACTAACCACCTGGAGTCAGCACCGACCCCTTTGGTGGAAGGCTACTGCCTCACCAAAAATGCCCCCACTTCAGACACCAGCCTCAGGTGGAGTCCCCAGGGCCAGTCACACTTCTGACTAGCCGGGTGCACACTTGAGTTCTCTAGTGAGAGAGCAGCACAGGTCTCCCAGGCCGGTTCAAAATGGCTTAAAAGAGCAAAGGAAGGAGACTGGCCTGGGTTTTTATTGTGGTTTGGGATGAAGACAGGGTGAAGCTCACATGCTTGGAAAGGGAAGAAGGAGGGGTGAGGTTTAAAAGCTGTGTGGGCAAACAGCAATATGAAGGCAGATTCCTCATTACACAACCTAAAGTAGACAGAATGTGCCGTGATCACCGTGTACCATCAAACAGCCTCAGAAGTTATAGTGCAATTTTTGTTTCTTCTAAACTTCTTCCTACTTCCTCACCCCCACCAGATTATTTTGAGGTAAATTTTAAGCACCAGACTATTTTGTTTAAAAAATGTTCACCACATATCTCCAAAATACAGACGTTCCTTTTGAAATATGACTACAGTTCCATCGTAAGACCTAAAAATTTTTAACAATAATTTTTCATACTATAAAACATTCATTCTGTGTTCATATTTCCACAGTTGGCTTATAAATATTTATTTTTAAATTTCTTTTCTTGTTATTTGGATCCAAAGAACACAAGTACAACTTGTTAATATGATTCCTAAGCTTCTAATAATTTACAGATTCGTAATAGAACTAATTATGTTTTCCTTGCAATTTTATTGCTGAAGAAATTAAGTTGTTTGTCTTACGGAGATTCCCACAGTCTGGCACACTCTATCAGTGGTTCTGTGTATTCTCATTGGGAGACATGATATCTGGTTTCCTTTTTTCATGTGATGTTAGGAACTATTGAGAGTTGGTTCATAGATCTATAATTCACTAAGGGTTATACAATGACGATTTTCTAATTCTATCATTCCTTCTTGATTAGTTAAAAAACTTTCATAAGTAGAAACTTCTCATTATCACTTGCTTTCTCTGATGTATATTTCTTAGAAGAAAATGACAATAAATGCTTGCTTCTTTCCCTGTAACGTTATTGATAATGAGTCGGTGTCCTGTGTCCTTGAAAGTCAATCTTTGAGTTTATTAGAGGCTTTTAAGGAGTAAAAAGCATAAATGGTAGGCACAAAATAGATGGGGGCAGTTGGCTAAGAATAGTATGGGAAATGGAGAAGCCAAAGAACTTATATGTATAACCCATGGACGTGAACTAAGGTGGGGGAATGCTGGTGGAGGGGTGGTACAGGGCAGAGGGGAGTAAAGGAGAGAAAAAATGGGACAACTGTAATAGCATGATCAAAATATATTTAAAAATAAAAAATAAAAATGGTGTTTTTGACTCATGAATTTTAATATATTTGATTTTATTATTCTTATTAATTATAAAAATTCTTTTAACCTCAAGCCAGTGAGAACCAGTTCAACCTGGCTCTTGACCCCAGTAGTCTTTGCTAGCGTGCTCATTGTTTGTTGTGAGAAGGCTAGGAATGAATGTTGGCTTGAACCAGACATTTCTCTAAGATGCCCTTGTCCTTTTCATGGGAAATGGTACTTGGAGATCACAATGTGAAAACTAAAAGTATTTGAGGCTATTCAGTTTGTTGTAGAATTGTTTTATGATGCGGGATCTTTTCTGTATTTTCATTCTCATCTTTAGTGATTTTGTAAATTGTAACTTCCACCTTCATTAACTTCATAGTGTTACAGAGTTTTAATATCCTGTCAGGGGTCACTAGAGGTTATAAACAATTATTTGTAACTTAACAAAGCCTAACATAAAAAATATTTTATTTCCTTCCAGATACTGCAAGGACTTTAACAATTTGATTCCATTCACATTTTCTCTCAATTTATATTCTATTGTTGACTTATATAATTTAAAAGGATATATATTTTATTTACTGCCTATGTTCTCCTCAACGACTTTTATGATGTCAAAACTTATATTTAAGTCTTTTAACCATTTTGAGTTTATTCTAGTGTATGGTGTAAGTTGGTGGTCTAGTTTCATTTTTTTTTTGCATATACCTGTCTAGTTCTCCCAACACTATTTATTAAAGAGACTATCTGTTTACTCCATTGTAGGCTTATGCCCCCTTTGTCAAATATTAATTGAACATAGAGATGTGGGTTTATTTCTGGGTTCTCTATTCTGTTCCATTGATCTAGGTGTCTCTTCTTAACTTGGGGTACCAGACTGTTTTGATTACAGTGGCCTTGTAGAATAGTTTGATATCAGGTATTGTGATCCCTCCAACTTTATTCTTCTTTCTCAAGATTGCTGAGGCTATTCAGCACCTTTTTTTGTTCCATATAAGTTTTTGAAATATTTCTTCTGGATCTGTGAAATATGCCATTGGTATTTTAATAAGAATTGCATTGAAACTTTAAGTTGCTTTGGGTAGTATAAACATTTTAATTATGTTCATTATTCCAATCCACGAACAGGGTATGTGCTTCCATTTATATATTCCTTAAGTTCTTTCTTCAGTGTTCTATAGTTTTCCAAGTACAGGTCTTTTACTTCCTTGGTTAAATTTATTCCTAGTACTTTGCTTTTCTTGTTTTTATAGTGAATGGGACTTTTTCCCTAGTTTCTCTTTCTGATATTTCATTATTGGTGCACAAAAATGCCCTCAATTTCTGAATACGGGCTTTATCCTGTTCTTTTGCCAAATTCACTCATTAGGTCAATTAGTTTTTTGGTGGAGACTATAGGGTCCACCACACTACCATGTCATCTGTGAATAATGACAGTTTTACTTCCTTCTTTCCAATTTGGATGCCTTTTATTTCTTTTTCTTGTCTACTTTGCTGTGGCTAGAATTTCCAGTAATATGTTGAATAAGAGTGGTGAAAGTAGACACCCTTGCTTTGCTCCTGATCTTAAGGGGAAAGCTTTTAGTTTTTGCCCATTAAGTATGATGTTGGCAGTAGGTTTCTTGTATATGGCCTTTATTATGTTCAGGTATGCTCTTTCTATTCCCACTTTGCTAAGTGTTTTTTATTATAAATGGGTGCTGGATTTTATCAAATGCTTTTTCAGCATCTATTGATATGATCATATGATTACTAGCATCAAAATGAAAAGGAAACTGACTTGGGAGTCGGGAGAACTCCCAAATATGGGAGAACATATTTGCCAATGAGACATCAGAAAAGGGTTTAATCTCCAAAATATATTTAAAAACTCATATTACTCAACACCAGGAAGGCAAGCAATCCAATTAAAAGTGGACAAAGGACCTGAATAGACATGACACCTCTCCAAGGAGGACATATAGATGGCCACAGTGGAAAATAATAAAGAATTTACCCCCAAAATTAAAAATGGAACTGCCTTTTCACCCAGTAATTCCACTGCTGGGAATATACCCTAAGAATCCCAAATCACCAGTTCAAAAGGATTTATGCACTCCTATGTTCATAGCAGTGCTATTTACAATAGCCAAGTGCTAGAAACAGCCTAAGTGCCCATCAGTAAATGAGTGGATAAAAAAGGCTATGGTACATTCATACAATGGAATACTGTGCAGCAGAAAGAAAGAAGGAGCTCCTACCTTTTGTGACAGCATGGATAGAACTGGGGAATATTATGCTAAGTAAAATAAGCCAGTTGGTGAAAGACAGATACAATATGATCTCACCTATTAGAGGAATCTAATGAATGAAATAAACTAACAAGCAAAATGGAACAGACTGACATCAGCCAAAGGGGAAAGGGGAGTGGAATAATGGTGGAAAGAAGGGGAAGACACTAGTCAAGGAACATGTATGAATGACCCATGGACATGGACAACATGTCCATGTGGGGATTGACTGTGGGAGTGGGGGGTGGGCTGAGCAGAGGAGGGCAAAGGGGGAAAAACTGGGACAACTGTAATGGAGTAACAATAACAAAATTAAAAATAAAATTAAAGTAAATGTATTTTATTTATATTTTCAACATTACTTCATACTGTCAATATTCATTTAGACTTACCTTTTTTAGTGCTTATCATTTCTTCCTGAATCTTTAAGCTTTCATCTGTGATCTCTTTCTACTTAAATGATAATATCCTTCAGTGAAGATCTTCTGGTGAAAAACCCTATTTTTATGTGTCTGAAAAAGTCTTTATTTTATCTTTATTTTCTTCAGGTTGGAAATTATTTTAGTTTCAGTAATTTGGAAAATACTATCCATTGTCTTCTGGAGTCATTTGTTTTTCTAATTTTTGCCTTTTTACTCTGACTACTATTTAAAATATTTTCATCTTTATCATTTCTTTTCAGCAATTTTACCATGAGTTCCCTAGGTGTGATTTTCTTTGTATTTAACTTGTTTGAGATGTAATGTTTCTCAAAACTGTAGCTTGATGTGTTTCACCAGTTTTGGAAAAAATCTTCAGCTGTTATTTCTCCAAATGGATAATAATATGACCTCCTCCATCTAACTCTTTTTCTCCTTCTTTTGGAATTTCAGTGGAATATGTCTTACTTTTTTCTGTTTCTTCTTTGTTTCTTTCTTCAGTATTTCAAGCCTTTTGTCCCTTTGTACTTCTTCTAGATATTTTCTTCTGACCTATCACTTGTTCATTAATTCTCCCTTCAGTGGTATCTTCTGATCTTCTATAAAGTCCACCCTTGGAGCCATTAATTTTAGATATTGCATTTCTCATTTCATTTCATTTTTAGGTCTTTACAAAAGGTCTTGACCTTGTCTTTTATTTCCTTAATCAAATTATAGAGTTTTGAATTCTATTATCTATGTCCTTTGGAGATCTGTTTCAGTTTGTAGTTTTTAATGATATTGTCTAATTTCCTTCTATGCCTTTTATTTTGTTATTGAGTGTCAGACATTATAAATTAAAAATAATAGATGTACCTTGAGGCTTATACTATAATCTTTCTCCAAAGAGAATTTAACTTTACGTTTGGTAGGGACCATGAACACTGCAATCCTGGATTTGCTGGATACAATAAGGGGTTGAAATTATTTGAAACTGGGCCTCAGCACCCGAGAGCACTGGCCCAATTTCTGCACACCCTTACTTGGGTAGTGGATAGATCTATGGGTACCATCCCCATGCCTGGAGGTTTATTAAGGACCTCCTTTTTTCTATCTCCTCCCTAGCCACATGAGTAGTTGAACTATCTGTTCAGCTTTTCAGATTATCAACCAACATTTTGCAGATATCACTGTGGGGAAAGTAGCCCAAAATTCTGAGTTCACCTCTCTGGGTTTACTTACCCTGGAACTTAATCCCATAATTCTGTACCTTGGTAGCTCTTTGATGCCTTCAAAAAGATTATTTTCATATTTTGTCCAAACTTATTTGTTGTTCTTAATAGAAATATTACCTATTCTGCCTTAATAAGAAGCCAAAGGCTAATGTCTATATTTTAGATTACTAGCCTAGTTAGGGTTAAAGCTATTCTCTCTGTAAGTTAAAAGAGTATTTCAAAGTTTTAAATCTGAAAAACTTAGTAGCACATGAAATGATTGTAGGTGGCAAAAAAACTTTTTAATTTTAATATGTATATATTGATATTTATAATTGCCTTTTCTTTGTGGAAAGTTAAAAAATGAGTTGACTTAAAAAAACCTTAATGAGAGAAAAGGTGGTGCTTTTTAATGTGGCAAAAATTATTGATATCTTTCACAAATAACTGCAGTTTAAAATAACTGAATTTTTTAAAAATTATGGGCAATTAGAGAAGTGAGAGAGAGACACCTTTCTTGCTTTATTTGAAATATAAATTAAGTGTTCATCTTCAAGCCAGCTGGCTTGAAACTACCTTGAATAAGAGTAACTGCCAGTCATAGATTTACTTCTCCAAGATATACAGCAATTATTAATATTTTTATAGGATATGCATACTTTAGGGATAGCTATTTATTTAAACAAGTTAGTTCATAGTGCTATGCCTTACAAGGATAAGTGTGACTGATTCTTCTTTGAAAAGATAACTATCACCAATTCATCCTAAGATGTCCACTGATACAAACTGCTCCAAAATATCCTCCCTCCTGGGGAAGACATGAGTAAAGATGGGCAAAGACTGGAGAAAACGAGGTCTGCAGGGGCTTTAGAAATGGTTTCTATTGATATTATTTGTAAGGATCTCAAGTTCTCTTCTTCCAATTGTACTTTGAGAAACTTCTCCCCAACTGCTCAGTGCCAAACTTTGCTTGATTGCTGTGATAATGTACGTTATTTTTGTCTTCCAGTGTCCTCTTAAAAAGTCACCACTCCATCGCCCTTCGTGTGCTTCTAGTTGGGCTGTCAATCATTGTGCCCTAGTGCCCCAGTAGGCTGGGCACACACAGACTGGGTGTGCCAGTTTCCTATTGCTGCTATAACAAATTACCAAATGCTTAGTGGCTCAAACAATACACATTTATTCTCTTACAGTGCTGGAGGTGAGAAGTAGTAAGATGGAAGTGTCGCAAGGCTGTATTCCTTTGGAGGCCTCAGGGGAGATTCCACTTCCTTGTTTTTTCCAGCTTCCAGAGGCCAGCTGAACTCATTGGCCCATGGCCAAAATCTCCAGCTTCAAAGGCAAAAGCTTAGCCTCTTCCAATCTTGCTCTCTCTCTGACTTTGGCTTCTGTCTTCCTAGTCACTTTTTTTTTCTGACTCTGAACCTCCGGCGTCTCCCTCATAAGGAAACTTGTGAATCCACTGGGTTTGTCAAAATAATCCAGGATAATGTCAAAATCCTTAACTTAAACACATCCACCAAGTCCCTTCTACTTTGCGTGGAAATATAGTCACAGATTGCAGGGATTCTCTACCATACTGGGTCAGTCTGAGTACCAGTTCCCGTGGCCATAGAGAACACATGAGAATATAGCCCAATCAGAGACTATTAGTTGATTTTCTAAAGTTGACATGCAAATGTTGAGAAATGTTATCTCTCTACCAGTTTTGTTTGTCTAAGGCATGGTGAATGGCCGGCCATCTTGCCTGACATATGGAAAGAGACTAACGCAGACTCATCTCACTACCATGATTCAATTCATTCTCTCTTTTTGATTAAGTTCATTTGAATATTTTTGCTTACTAATAAACTTATTTATCTGTCAAACTAATCTTCAATCACTAAACAGATGCCAAGTCATTACATTATCCTGGTTTAACTGATTCATAGGGAAGACCTTATTTTGTACTCTGGCTTTTTGTGATCAGAATTTCTGCCTTTCTTCACATGAGAAAAAAAGGAAAAGAAAAAGCTACATGTGGCACCTTTCCAATGAGACTATAATAGCACCTTTCCTCCTTATGCCAAAGCCCTCTTCAGGGGCAGACTTCTCTTCCAATTACTGTTGTGTTCTTAGCCTTAATTCTTTTTCCAGAATGACTCATTCGTTTAATTTTCCAGTAACATTTCACCAAGCTGAATTGAGATACTATCTACAAGGAGCCTAAGTGATTTTCTAAAAATGCTATATTCTTTGTAGAAAACAGAACTCTGAACGAAATTTAAACATGCATTTTTTTAAAGACATCTAAGTTTCTTTCATAATAAGATATCCCTTCCATTTCCCCTTCCATTTAGAGACTTTCTTCACAGAATAGCTTACCCCATGGAGAAGTACATCAAAGTTTAGGTGAGTTATCAACTACATAGGTCTAAGAACTCTCTCCCCACCCAACACTCACAGACACAAACACACACACGCACAACTTTAAATTGTCAGCATTTCACATGCTTCATTCCATTTCTAATTCTGGATTATTTTCCATTTGTGATTTCTCAGTGTTATTATGTACAAAGCCCCATACTTGTAGTTCAGATTTTAAAGCAATGTGGTTTTTCCAGGAGGTCCAGTCAGGCTTCCTGTGACAACCCCAGAGCCACTAGCCCACACAACCAGTCACCAGCACCAGTAATTTTGGCTCTATTGCCAGCATGTTTGCTGTTAGTTGGCAACATTTTTATTTGACTTCTGCTAAAATTAACCTCACTTGGAATACAGTCTTTCTGTTTCATCAGTATAATTACTGGCCCTAGGTTGCCTTCCCAAAGCTGTAGTTTATAATGATTCATGTAGCAGAAAACATACAACCTGGTTCTTCAGAGCCAAGCAATGAAAATTCAACCCTGTGGCAGAGAACACACAAAAAGAATCAGGAAGGACACACACATATAGACACACAAACAAACATAAGCTTGCACTTTAAAACATTTGTTACTCTAAAAATCTCAGAACAACATCTATTTGGTAGCTCAGGTAAATTGTAAACTGGGTAAACCATACGCAAGATCAAAACGAGGGATGACTTCTGATGTTATTTCAGGACTGCCGTAATGAGAAGGCTCTGATGCTTCTTCAAATGCTTTCTCTGTCCTGGTAAATCACTCCAATTTCACCATTAGTGCTTTATTCCTTTAGCTTAAGAATTGGATATGGTTAAAATACTAATACTCCCAAAGAAGTTTAGCCCTTGAACTTCATCATTCTCTGTATGAAGGATGGGCAGGTTCTTCCCAGCATCATGTTTAACTTACAGCATAAGTTCTCTATCCTTTTTGCACATTAAAATCACTGAGGAAACTTTTACAAAACACACCTGAAAGGGTGCTTTTTTTACAGCTGAATCAGAGTCTCTGGGGATGGGGTCTGGGCACCAGTATTTTCTTGAGTTAAAGTGTCCTATGTGACTTCTAATGGAGAGGTATGATTATGAAGCTAGAGGGCTTAGGTATGAGGAAGAAAAGGAGAAGATAGAGTGCCAGGCATACAGTAAGGGTACAATATATGGACACTGAAAACTCCACCCAGGAGGAAAAGAATAAAACAGCGCAAGACCTGACAAGCCTGTACATATTTGAAGGAAGTCTTTTTCACACTCAAAATGCCCACCCGACTCTGACACCTGTGTACATATACCCTAGGTCTCTCAGACAGGTGGGTCTTCCTCTCCTTAGGGAGGAAGGTGTCACATCCCTAGTGATGGGTTTGGCCTCAGCCAAACTGGGGCCCTCAGAACCAATAACCTTTAGACTCACAACTTCCACCTGAACTGTTGAGATACATGCTCTCTCTTCACTGAGACTGCTAAAGTGGTAAGATGAAAGGCTAGATCTACAAGTGGCCATCTGCCCATACTGATGGGAAAGCTGCTGGGAACGAAGCCCACACAGAGGAAGCAGAACTGGGACTGAGAGAGTCAATGATAACGGCATCCTATGACCTGCTGGTTCTTGCCTGGCACATTGCCTAGACTTTACAGTGCTGGGAGCTAATAAGTTCTTGTGCCTGAGTCATTTTGAGCTGAATTACCTGTACCCTACAACAGAACAACTTCTGAATCATAAACCAATAGTGAGGCTGAAATGAGTCAACACAATCCCTGGGTTTAGGGTCAGATCCGTTACTACCACTACCCTTGGGGTAGATTTGTTTGACTCAACAAGGGGTAAAAGTTACTATAAGCCATATAAAAGAAATTGAGATTCTCATAGTGTCTCAGAGTTAACGTCTTCATCTCCTCATTTTAGTTGTAAATAAATATCACAAAGAAAAGTTATGACTTTAACTGTTTCTAATTTTAAGAAAAATCTATAATAATCTTTTGCTAATTGAATTAGTTTGACCTAGATTAATGGTGCCATCAGTTAATTATCACCAACATTCCATCTCCTATAATAAATCAACCTCCCATAAAAAGTCAGTTTATAACTTTAAGTGAAATGACAAAAATTTATGTAACATTCTAATGAATTGGGGTTATATATATGTATAAAGTCTCATTTGGAACTTATAAGATAATAATTCTTGAAACTATTCAAATCAGCACCTCAATATTTTAGGAAAGCTGGAGGTCCTTTCTAACAAACAGAGAAAATATTCAATCTTATGATGACAAGATATAGAATAAGTTTGTATTTAAGTTAAATTTTACAGTAACTGTTCTGAAAATACTTGTCACAATATAATGGGTGATCTAAGTCTTGTCTTCTCAAATTTTGTCTCAACAGACTGCCATTCTTTCCTGGTTCTTTACAAATAATTTCTAGTTGGAACTGAAAATCCACCGAATTCAGTTATACATTTTAACAAAAATTGATTTATATAAAATAAGCTTCTAACAAGATACTCCGATTTTGTGTTCGCTATGTGAAACAAATAGAATGTGAGGTGGGGTTTTAGAGATGAAACTTCCCAGGTGTGTAGGAATGTGCTCAGGACCAAACCATAAGTCAAAAAGTCCTAGCCACAAGGCCAAACCACGACCTGTGGGTGTCCTGGGCCAAACTAATCATCCGGTCCCCCTTCTAATTGATATTCCTTAAATTTGTCCCACATTTAGTGCTCTGTTGAAGGCTAGCAACCAGTGAACATTTTGTTCACTGGTTGCTTGTTTCAAACTTGCATTGTTGTTTTAATTCCCACTTGAGACCTTTCACAGCAGGAGTGGGGCCCACTCATGTTTCAGTCATTGTGTAAGAGGCTGCATATGGGAACCTGAAGTGACTGCTGCCACAGTTCTCCCTTATTCTAACTGTATCTCATCCCACCTAAAAAACTAGTGCCCTGACTGACCTGCTCTGTCTTCTTGCCTAGGGCCTGTCATCCTGGTTTGGAGCTGTCCATTGCTTAGATGGATTCCTAGCACTGCAGTGGCTATTGTCCTGGGGTGAAGGATGCTTTCTCTAGAAGTTTAGTTTCTGAAGTAGATGCACTCAGCCACTAATCCAAAGGGAACGCACAGAGACCTATCTCCAGGTCATCGGCATGCCCTCTCGTCCCGACAGGAGCCTTTGATCCCATCCCATTGCTTCAACCAGACCGCAGCACAGAGTCAGCCCATCTCCCACCCTAAATATTTCAGTCAGGACAAATCTTCAGAAGAATCCTTTTTCTAACTATTCTGATGAATGCCTGTTGTTTCCTCTCATCTGAATAAAGCCCCATCTTTTTTTTTAACTCAGTGCAAACAAAAATGTTCTCAAGTCATGATGAATAACCTGTTTATTTATGTCACAAGAAAATAAGAATATATTGCTTCTAGCCTAAAAGACTTACGTTTAGGCTGCTCGGCTAAAATGTTCTCTTATAAATATTTATAAAATATTTATAAAGTAGTTTTCCTATGTTTTGTCCTTTCAACAGGTTGGCAATTATAAGTGTAGTGTTTGGGGTAGAAAATACTTTTGTATTTTACTGTATCTTCCCAAGTGAATTGCAATCTTTTCTTAATGGGCCCTTACCCAACATGGTACCATTTATCTTTAACTACATCCAAATTTTAGAGAGATTTTAACACCTGTTTCAAGTAATAATTTTTTTAAATTTAAATACTATTCTGATCTTCAAATTACTTCAATTTTAGTATTTGCTTTTTTAACTCTTGTTTGTAGCATTTCTAAAAGACTGGTGCCCTTTTATTTTCTTTTTAAAGATTTTATTTATTTAATTTTAGAGCGAAGGAAAGGGAGGGAGAGAGAGAAACACCAATGTGTGCTTTCCTCTCACATACTCCCTTCTGGGGACCTGGCTGGTAACCCAGGCATGTGCCCTGACTGGGAATTCAACCAGCGACCCTTTGGTTCATAGGCAGCCACTCAGTCCACTGAGCCACACCAGCCAGGGCAGACTGGTGCCCTTTTAGATTTTAGATTTTAAATGTCTGTTCAAAGAGACGATTTACAAAGATTCAGTCACGCAGAGCTCCAGTGAAATGTTAGTGCTTCTTTTCTGAAAGGCCAGATATTCTAATGTCCAACCTGACTTTCAGCAGAGGGACCAGTGTCCTGAGCAGTTGGTATTAACGCTGGTCCTAAACCTCTTATTGGGGGAGGGCATCCCATTGTGGAAGTCCACCAATGAAGATGCCATTAAACCATAAAACAATTTCCAAAAAATTCCTTTCTGAGCTTTTCCCTAATATTATTCTCAGAAAATCTTTAAGGCAGTATTTCTGAATTATGGTGTATGCTTCACTATTTCCCTGGAATGATAATTCTCTCTAAACTTAAAATAAAATAAAATTAGGTGGTTATATAACTTTTGAAAATAGTTAACGTTAAGCAGTTGGACATGCTAAAGTATGTGCTAAAGAGGGAGCTAAAGGAAACACTGTTTCCCAAACTTATTTGACCACAAAATGCTTCTTTCAAGGAAAAACTATTAAATGCCCCAATGAAGAATTTGAAGCCACCAAGGCAGCTTCAAAGGTAAATATTATCTTCCTCAATGCCCTACTCCACTCCCAGTTACCCCCACTCCTCTATTACCTGTACCACTTCTTCCTGGCCATTCTCCAGATTTCGTACCCTTAGCTGTGTATCCTTTCTGGATTTACATCAGCAGGTGCTCACTCCATGGAAAGCCTTTTCTTTAGTGAAAGAATGTAACTGTTTTTGTCTCTAATTCCTGTAAAAGGACAGGCTGCTGCTTCTAACGTGTGCCATAGCATAACTTTATCTCCTATATATTTGCCCCAGGTGTCTTTCTGATGAACAAACACATCTTCAGTTGAAATCAGCGGGATTTTTCCCCACATAATTTGATTGTCTCGTCTATTTATTTTCAAATAGTGATAGCTCCTTCCACCAGGAGCGCTGACATGTGCTTTGCTTCCTGTCAGAAGAGTCAAGTTGAACAAACACCCAGCTGCTTGCTGTGGCAGAAGTGGGGGTAGAAGAACCTTCTCACCAGGCTTGTACTACTGCTCCCTGCACCTCCTCTTTCTCATCCCTTTCACTCTGTCCTCTGAACCAAAATGCTAATCTGTTGGCTTCCTGACGCTTAAGACTGATCTGGGACTTCAACAGTACTGACTTTGTCCTCCTTCCTCTAGACCAAGGGATCCAGAAATCCAACTTGAAACAAGAGAAAAGTAAATCTTTCATGTGAACCATGCTTTTCAAATTTGCTCCCCATTGCTGCCCCTTTCACTTGCCCTGTCTAGTTATCTCACATCCAAGAGAGCACTGCTCTCTGCAAGGTCCCTACTCACCAGCTCTTCATCAAATTCCACAGGACTCCAGGGTGACCAACCACTGAGGGGCTTCCCAACATGCAGGGCTTTTAGTGCAGAAGCCAGAAAGTCCTAGACATGCTGGAATTGGTCACTGTGTTGCCAAACAAACCACCTTCACAGGGTCTTTCCTAGTAACAGCACAGAGTTAGGGTAGCAGAACTCCATGAGATTCCACTTAAAAGCTTTTGCTTCCGAGGAGCTCATAACCAGCAGGAGCCTCACCAAGACCATGACTCAGTGGAGAGTCTGGCTCCCCCCCTCTTTGTCTCTTTCCCTTCAGCACCTCCACACTGCCCCCTGAAACCTCCTCTTTCCATCTCTATGTCCTTCAAACCTTGGTCACAGAATTTCAACCTTCGTTGATCATTTCTTTTATCATGTCGTATAAACATATCATTCTGATTAGGAGAGTCAGTTAGAGACTTTATCTCTCTGAAGTCTGCATGTAGAGTCAGTACCATCAGATGCTCCTTGGGGCCAGCTGGCACTTCCATATTCTTGCAGTAAAATTGATGCTGTTTCCTACCCAGTTGTTATTTGTGACCAGTGGGGCTCATAAAGTCTCTGGTACAGTTCCTCCCACAACAGTCTAGCTGACTCACAGCTTCCTGAATTCATCCTTCCTCATTTACACAGAGAGAAATACATCTCTATGTTCTATGGACAGATGCATACCAAATAGAGAACACTGAACGCATATGTATGTCAGCTTCTCTCTACCTATTTCTTTCTCTCTTGCAGCTTTGTCTTTCTAACAGAGAGACATACTATGAAAGCATGATTCCAATAGGACAAGCCACAGTTCTTCAGTAAATGAGAAAAAGGATCTTAAAGATTAGAAAAAGTTGTAAATGGATCTGGGCTCAGATACCCAGAACTGCTCCTCCTGTTTGGAGGTGAAAATGTCAAAAGGACGAGAAAGTTGGGTTTATGTGAAAAAAAGTGATATTCTGAAACTCTTTCATGAGGATTTGCAATATGCACTTGCAGCCATGCATACTAATACAGGAAACATTCTAATGTTCAAAATGTCTGCAATTAAGTTGCTATACTTGAAATGACAAGGTTTTATCTATGTTCTCAGCTTAATGACACTTCGGTTACTTGGAACATTTCCATTCCAGAGACTTCAAGAACATGAATTATTACAAAAGGTAGAGGAAAAAAATAATTAACTTTGCACCTTGGGGAAATTATTTCACATCTCTTAAACACCACAGGTCTGTGAGCAACAGTGAGTAATTCTGAAATAAATTTTCTTTCATAGAGAGAGAGGTTAATTGAAGTTTATCCCCAACTAAATTCATCATGTTTTACCAGTATATGAAAAAAAATCTATGAATATATAAAAATAAATCTAGAGTTGCGACTTAAACATATTGTCAATATGAGGTATTTTTTAATACTTTCTAATGTTTAACTAATCATTCATAAAAGATATTTGAAACATCAAGTGATTCAATGCAATCACACAAAGTCAGTGAGCTGTTTTATACCTTTTTTACTTGCTTACTGAAAGCTTTTTAAAACAAATATTCCATTTGCTTGTTTATACACCTAAAATCTAAACAGTATGATCTACATATATGATAATCTACATTTTATTATATCAATTAGGATATTTCTTTGCAAGTAACAGACAAGCCTATTCCAACTGATTTGTATGATAAAGGAATTGTGTTGTTTCATAAAACCTGAAAGTCTAAAGTAAAGGAGTTTTCAGAAATTATCTGACTTAGTACTCAGTGAAGCTACCTAGGATCTAATGTTTTCATTGTCTGCTCTGCCTTTGAAGGTTTTGCTTTATTGTAAGACTGTGGTCATTACACCACAAAAGTTTTTTTCTTTAATCAAAACTGGAACCATGTGAAATCCTCAGGGCTTCTTTCTTCATGTTCCTCCATGTGTCCAGCCCCTACAACTGTGTGCTTCAATCTCTGTTCCCCTAGTGCAAACCAGGCATGGCACCATGACTGTTCACTGGTTTCCAAAACAAGCAAACAAAAACACCACTCTCCCCAAGCACGTGAGGAATCTGGAAACCAAGATTTGCAGTGAGAGGTGGGTTCATGTCAAGCCCAAACTGGTCCTCACCTGGATGCTCCATCCTTAGTTTTTTGCTCACATCCCTCTCAGGAGCACGCTAGTCCTTGCCAACTTCCTGTAGAGTGGTTTTCCCCATCATCTTCCCGGAAGCCAAGACCCCAAGAAGCACACTCCCCAGTGAATAATGAAGGCATTTTCCTTTAAAAAGTGGTTGCTCCATCTTGAGGCATATACACCATACCAATCAGATAAGGCAAGGCAAGGGCCCCTGCTGGGACTGAGATCTAGCACCAGACAATGTCATCCCCCAACCCTCCTACTGAATGGCAGCAGGTTCCAGGTCTTTCACCAGGGAGTGCTGCCCAGAGAGATGGTGCAGATCAAACACTTACTGGGTATCTAGATGACTTTTTATAGTGCTTATCATTTAGTTGGTACCAATATTATACAGGACATTTAAGTATTCTAATGTAAATATCATTCATCCTCTTTCTCTCAATTTGGATAAATTGAAAAACTGCATTATTGAGTAGTTTTATTACCAAAACATAGTTTTATTATTTATGTTTTTAATTATTTCTGTTGCATATTCTATTACAGTTGTCCCAATTCTTTTTTCCCTTTTGCTGCCCTCCACCCAGCTCACCCCTCTAGCCCACAGTCAATTATTTATTTATTATTTATTACTTAAACATACTAGGCTAACAAAGAATTATCCAGTGGAATGCCCAAAGATTTTGTTGAAGAGATTTTAAAATAAATAAGTAAATACATATGTGCATATGTACAAGACATTCATACATAAATGCATTCTTCTTTCTTCAAAATATTGAGTTGGTCAAAAAATGTATTTGTTTTTTTCCATAGGATGGCTCTAGTAGCACTTAGTTGTCTTTAACTTCATTTGAAACAATTTTGTTAGATTGTATTGTGACAGCTGTCATATCAGAGTGCATTTAAAAAAATCAAAATTGGTGAAATTTTATATAGCCATTTTAATATTGAAGATGAAAGAAAATAAGCAACATTTTTGGCACATTATGCTTTATTATTTCAAAAAAGGTAAAAGTTCAACTAAAATACAAAGAAGGATTTGTGCAGTGTATGGAGAAGGGGCTGTGACTGGTCAAAGTGGTTTGTGAAGTTTCATAGTGGAGATTTCTTGCTGAACGATGCTCCGCAGTCAGGCAGACCAGTTAAAGATGGGAGTAATCAAAAGGAGACATTGATTGAGAATGATCAACTTTGTACCATGTGGGAGATAGCCAACATACTCAAAATATTCATGTCAATAAAGTTATTGGTGAAAATGAAAAATTTCTTTTATTTTATGGAAAAAAACCTATAGGTTTTTTGGCCAACCCACGGTAGTTGAAGTCTTTCCTCATAAGTATCTTCAATATCCCTCTTTAATTCAATTGACTCATTAAATTTTTTAGACTCTTGAACTTTTTAAAGAATTTACCAAAAATGTTAGCAAAAACTTCAATCCAACCCCCATAAGCTTTCCCAGATTCAGTTCAATAAATTTGAATTAGTCAAGTTTTACTCACTGTTATTTGCATAAATTTAGTTATCCAGTATTGAACACCCAATATTACATTACATTTTTGCATTGTTTCTCAAGCTTGACATTTTAAAACTTAATTCACAAATATTAAAAATTAATTATGAAACAAGGTGTAGAGGTTGTGAGAGGTGGTTGGAAACATTTGGTAGAAGGCCTGCTTCCCCATTCCTGTCACCCAGGCACCCAGAGGCTCCCACACAACCTACAATGGCCAGCCAGGCTCCCCTGCAGACCTATTTGCTGCCACACTCTTCCACCGCCTTCTGCATTTCCCAGTCCCATGCTGTCCCCTCGCCAGGAAACACTACTCTGCTCCTTAGCTTTGGCTGAGGCCAGAATGATTGAACTCTCTGTGGGATTTAGGAAGAATGAATGAAGAGCACAGGGGAACCACATCTCTGTTGCTTTTACCATGAACTGAGATGGAAGGCAGTCTCTTTCTGACAACATACAACACAACTTCAAGGACAGAGTTCAATATTAGGCCAAATGTTGGGGAGTGGAGGAAATAAGATTATCCACTTTGTCCATTTTATAACCTAAATTTTACTGTTGCTAACAAAGAATACTTTATAGTGAGATGCATTGTAAAACCATTCCTTGAATGATAGTGTATTCGCTGTCATGATTAAAGTAAATGGTAGAATAAAAAGTATAATTAAGTTTAGCTCAAAACTGCCTTAAAAAAAAGACTGTAACAAGCAGTTGGAAAGATGCTTGGCTGAAAAATCATGATGTTTGTTTCATTAACTAGTACCTATTTCTCTGCCAACATATGTTTGGTACAGTCATGAGAGAGAGAAGACAGAAAGAAACATTGAGACAAAGAATTGGACTCTGTCTCCATAACAAACCAAAGCAAGAAGTGCCTCCTTCTACATCTTTGCCTCTACTTTGGAGATGACTGTAGAAGCAGAGAGTTGAGAGGCTTCTGCGGCACAATGAAGGTGGGATGCAAGCAGCTCTGATGGTGTTCGTTTGGCTCCTTGTCACCTGCAGATCCACTTTTGCTTTTCTGTCACTTTTCAATCCTTAAATAGGCCCATAGAACAAATCGTCTGAAATTTGCAGATGGGGGAGGGGTGAGGACAAGAATGATAAATCACAATGTCTTCACAGCAAATTCTGAAAACCCAGAGTTTAAATGAATAGAAATGTTTTTGTCTGAGAAGCTTTATTTGGGTATAGTTTACCTACAACAAAATGCACCCATTTTAAGCACATAGTTCAACAGGGTTTAACTAATGCTATGCACACCTATGTAATCACCCCCAGAGTCAAAATAGACGACATTTCTATCCTTGCAGAAAGTTCCTTTGCACCCTTCCACGTAAATGCCCAAAAGATGATGTTTTTTAAGTCGCAGAACATCTATTTGAACATTTTTAAGTTGAGATTGCATAAAAAGAATCTGTTCACTTGCCAGAAACAACATTTAGATCTTCCATTCTTAACATAAAATCAGATAACACTTCTCTAAGTACAGTTTTAGCACAGACTACGAATAAGAAGCCGTTGCCACAGAGCTTGCAAACCTGGCTATGTTTGAACTGGAACATTCCCCCAAAATCTGAGTGGGAAACAGGTGTTTAAACCTACTTGACATAGTCTAAAATTATAGAGGTTTCCTACTAAGGCTACACAGTAGACCGTTAACATGGGTGAGAGGGCTGGGGGAAGGAGGAAGCAGAAATGGAAAGAAAAAAGATTCATTTAAAAATGTGATATCATGTTTATGCATTTATGTAAAATTATATATGTATATATGTACAAATTGAATTTAAAGTATAAAAATAATTAGAGACACTTAAAATTCTTACAAAAATTTTTAAAGTCTCCTAATGAATCCCCTTTGAAACATTTTTTGTTTTATGTCTCATCAACTAATTTTCTCTCCCATCTTAAAAAATAAAAACTAACTAAAATCTAAAGGAGAATATTGATTGATAGAAATTGAGTCTGAGACTTGGAGTGAAAAGTGCTTTCTCAGGCTGAAGCCGAACACTCTGCTCCGGAAGTGCCTTGCTGCCTCTTTCTCCATGGATCAATGACAGATCCGGCAAGAGCTTCCCCGTGCCTCTGCTTTCTAAGACGTGCGGAGGTTCGGGCAAATAGGAACCAAACCAAAATTCCTGATCCTAAACCCAGTGTCTGTCTCCGATGGGAGGAATCTGTAAAAAGCATTCTGGAGTTAACAGGCACTTTCAGCCTGTAGCTAGGAAACTCTTATGCTTTCTAGTATGACTTCTTTAAAAAATGTAATCTGGTATGCTGCATTAGAAAATAAAAACATGTCTAAAGTTTAATTAGAAATGGACATTGGTAAGGAAATCTGGTTTTAAAAAATGTATAAGTGCACAACAGGGGAAAAACTGTCTTTTATTTACCTTTTAAAATATAAAAACAATTCATACTAATAAAAAAACGATAGGCTATAAAGAAAAAAAGTATTCATAATCCTACCTCCCCAAAGCAATTATAGCTTTGATCAAATTCCTTTTGAATTGTTTCTTAATGTATTTAAAATCACACTGTATGTTATATTTTGTACCCCAATTTTCCACTTAACAGTGTAACACCTACATTCTAAATATGATAAATAATTATTAATAAATATTGTTAATGTTTGTCATAATTAAATCATACAAAACAATACTCAGAATTTCCCTAGTGTTGGACAATTAAGACAAATAATGTTTTGGTTATTTTAGCACTATGACACATAAAGTTGTCCTCAGAGCAAAGAAAAACTTCTCTCTTCTGGATTTGATTACCCTTTCTATTCATGAGACAAAAATATACAATATTAAATTCTGTCCTACAGCTATTTGGCTAAATGTGTGGATGTATAGGGCCAAAAACACATTCATTTATTTGGGGATTAAGATCGATTCACCTGTTTTTCAAGCATATATTTTCGTTCACTCTGAAGCACCTGTGCTTACATCAAGCTGCATGGTCTTGCTGGTCTTATTACATAACAGAAACAGGCTCCTCGAGATCACTGGAGCAATGAGTGGACGACCCACCACTACCAGCCTGTGGCCGGCGAGCTGACTGCTGAATCCACAAGGCTCATTCCTGCCCTTGTGGCAGAGAAAGAAACTTCCCTGCAGCAGAAGAGATTTTTGCAGAGAAATAAGTCATGAGACTGGAGCAGCTAGAATAAATATTCCTATCAGCAGTAGCACAAGACCCTGTAAACGAATTTAACAAGCACAAGGTTTTATTGACTCCACAGAATCTCATGGCTCCTGTACGTGGCAGCAGCACAATAAATCTCCATGCAAATTGTCATTGTTTTTGAATTATTAGCTTACCTACTTTTGTACTGCATTGTCAGCCAGGTGGAATTTTGTCAGTCTTTTTAGTTGTATTTCATTTGTTTTGGACTTTGCACGTGTGAATGTGTGACAGATTGTATACAAAGGTGAACCCACTTCTCAATTGTGTATTTTTCCCTTGGCATTTTATTTAATTGTAAATTATTAGTTATTATATTTTAATGTATCACTCTTCTTCTTTTGGTTAGTCAATGTATTGGGCTGATATTAACCAATGCCAGATAAAGGGCAGTGGGTGTTGGAGGTGGGAAACACAGCTAAGGGAGATGGGAATTCTCCACAGCAGCTTAGCTACAATTAGGTGTCCAGGAGACAGTTTATTCAGAGGTGGGAGGGAGAGAAATGATAACAGGGAACCAGAGAATGGAAACAGGGACTGGCTGACAGGTGGAGAAGGAGGAGGAGCCAGCTTTAAACACAAGGTGCCAAGCAAATCACCACTTGGCACCTGAGGGGAGACTGCTGGTAGGATGCGGTTTGGCTTTGGGGGAGGTGCAGATAGTAATCAGGGCCTGAGGAAGTTGTTTGGAAAGCCGAATGTTGTCCGGCACTGCTATAGTGTAGGAAAATTCACACACACACAGAATCTAAGACACTGAGAGATGGATGGATGGATGGATGGATGAGTCAGCAGATAGATAGACAAGTAGATGATTGTTTATAGGAATACAGTAACAATTTTAGGAACACCAAAGAGGCCCCTGACCAAAATTATGGGCCTTCAGGGATGCCACATTTATAAGTTCTTTCCTTTGAGGTGTTCAGTAAGTGGTCCTTGGATCTCCAGATGAAAATGAGCTTGTTTAGAAATTCGTGGGATTGGGACCTAATAGTCTACAGTTTAAGAAGCTCTATAGGTTTTATACAGACTAATGGTTGCAATGCCTGCACTAAGGCATCATCCTTTGTCAATGCAAAGTCCACGCTAATCTTATCAGATCCTTCCTACTAGAGGACTGTTTAGAAATCAGACAGGAAAAGAATAGGACAATAAATATTTGGTGGTGGAGAAAGATGCCTCTCTAAGTGTCAGTGTAGGATCCTAAGCAGTAAGAGTCCCTGGAGGAGTCCTCAGGGCTGTTATGAAGAGAAAGAGGAAAGTCAAACCACCATGAGCACCACTCAGGTGTCAGGAACTAACATTTTTCAAGATTCAAATAAAATGCCCACACGTTCACAACTCATGCCACATTCCATGAGATTATCAAGGCAGTGAGTGTACAAGTCCAAGAACTGAGCTCTGAGCTGTTCTGGTTTACCCAGGGCTGAGGGTTCCCAGGACACAGAACATCTGAGAAATCTTCAAGCTAACAAAGATGATTGATCACCTGTTCACAGGTCAGAGAGAGGAATGAGAAGTCCATGAAAAGGCACAGCAGAGCCAAGGGAGACATGTTGCTCTGGGTGCCAAGTAAAGAGTGAGTTTCAAGTAGAAGACAGCTCTTAACCCTGTCAAATACAATGATGGGGCACTAAGATATGGACTGAGAAGTGACCACTGGATTTGGTAACAGAGAGGTCACAGGGGACCTTGCTAAGAGCAATTTTTGTGGAAGGAGTAAGGGACAGAAAGCCAGATTTTAGTGATTCGAGATTGTTTTAGTCTGCTCAGGCTGCTATAACAAAATAACCATAGACTGTGTCGCTTAAACAACAGAAATTTATTTCTCACAATTCTAGAGGCTGGGAAGTCCAAGGTCAAGGTGGCAACAGATTTGGCTCCTGGTAAGAACTCTCTTTCTGACTTACAGACAACTGTCATCTTACTGTGTCCTCACCCTTTCCTGACTGTGTGGGAGAGAGGGTGGGTAGGGAGAGGGAGAGAGAGAAGGGAAGAGAAATTGCTTTTTCATCTTATAAGGACACCAGTCCCCAATCCTGTAAGATTAGGACCCCACTCTTAAGACCTCACCTAACCTTAATTACCTCCTAACAATCCTATCTCCAAATACAGTCACACTCAGGGTGCGGGCTTCAACATACAAACATGAGGAGGGACACAATTCAAACTATAGCAAAGAGAGAAATTGGGGAGAGAAAAATATAAACAGCACTCTTAGGGAGTTTTCCTGTGCAGAAAAGGAAAAGAGTGAGTGGTAGCTGAAGGGTATATAGGATCAAAAGAAGGTTGTTTGTTTGCTTTAAGATGAGTGGAAGGGAAAAAAGGGATGTTTGTATGTCAATGGGAACAATCTAGTAAAGAGGGAATGGGGTCCTTGTTTAGGTAAGAGAGAGTGGGACCTAAGGACTGCTGGGAGGCACCTGAATGAAGAGCAAAGATGGTTCATCTGCTGAAACAGGAGAGGAGGCAGAATTTATGGACACAAATTCATGCAGGTCTATAGGTGTAGTGGGTGGGCTTATAAACATCCCCTTCTGATTACTTCTATTTTCTTGTGAAGTAGGAAGGAAAGGTCATCAGCTGAGAGCGATGATAAGAGAGGAGCTGATGGCAGTTTGAGGTCAGAGGAAAAGGTAGGACAGTCATCTAAGAAGAGTAGGAATGGACCAAGGAAACAAAATATAATTGCCAGGGAACAATTGAGAGCCCGATTAGCACTGAGCACCCCTTTAGAATGGAAGTCAAACACTCATACCTAGAGGAATTCAGTATGACTCATCCCAGGAGGGAAGGTGAGTGAGGGAGGATTGGAAGATTTGAGGTCTGGTCAAATTTTCACCATTTGCTCATGTGAGTCACTAATTATCTGAACCTGCTTGTATTTTTATCCATAAAATCAGGATATTCACATCTGCACTGCCTTCTTCAGAAGAATCCTGAGGTGGAACATGAGGGAGATCTCCCAAATGTCAAGTGCTGAACACATAGAGCTTACTTGGAGACTAGAGCAGGTCCAATTAGAACAGCACAAGAAAAGGTGTGAGGCTCAATGGAGTCCCCAAGTCCAAATAAGATCTTTCCAGAAAGAATGGCCTAAGGCCATTTGGGACAGCAGGTGGGAGGTGACATAAAAGAGAGACAAAAAAGGAAGTTGAGGAGCGTATATTCTGCCAACAACCACGGGCTGCTGAGGCCCAGGGCTGGTTGAGGCTAGTTCAGCTGAGGACACGGAATTCTGCAGACACCCAAGACAGGGGCTCCCCTGGCCAATATACACTCTTAGAAATGGGTGGCCCTTCCTCAAGACCCTCTACTTCCGCTTGTCAGAAAATTGTCCTGGTATACCTACTTTCTTAGAATAAGATATTTTCTTGATATATGCCTCAAAAATTGTTGTAACAAACATGAAAATCTACAGTGTTACTATAGTGTTACTGGCACCCCCTAGGGTTGTGTAGTACACACACCACAGTGCAATTTTGTGCTGGACGACCCTCAACACTAACCACGCCCTTCACTGACCACCACCTCAAAATGAATCCTTTATGCCTATATAGAAAATAATATCAGAATATAATGGTTTTTAAGATCAAAACTGAACATTATTGGGTTTTGTGCTTTAGGCTAGGTACTCTTGGTAGGCCTGGATTGGAAGCAATCTTTTAAGATCATTGGCTTCCAGGAAGGATTTTATACATACATTCAGGCAGGAGGGATTTCAAGGGTACATATATTACATACACTGTCCTGTTAAGAACTACACAGCCATTTAGAGAACAAACAAGTTAGACTCATTTCATTTGGTCCCATTTTTCTAGACAAATCATATAGATTAGAAGCTGAATTTAAGGAAAGAACCTAAAAAAGTTCTTTAGCATGGTCAAACCCAGTTGTCCTTTCTCACACAGTCCCTGTATCTGTTTCTGGGATAATTGCATCTTGTAAAATAATCACTAACAATAGATACAGCTTAGTGGATTCCTGGCCTGTTACCCAGCAGAGAACTTCAAGGATATTATTGCATTTAATCCTATCTGCCACCCTGTGAGGTCCCCATTATTACCTCACCTTATGGATGAGAAAACTGAGAATTAGAGAGGTAACCTTGCCCAAAGTAAGCACCAGTGGGTTGAGCGGTCAATGTTCTCACCCACTCTCTTGGTAACCATCCTGTCCTCTGTCACTGGTGTATTAGTCTGTCTTGACACTTGCTAAAATGATGACTAGGATGATATAATGAGCCTTTTGGGCTGCTTAGAAAACCATTAAACACTGTATCTCTCCATTTTAAGCATTTAGCTTAGCACTAGAAGGCATACCATTGGAGTGAAAACTTATGGGTGGTATTTATCTGTGGGAAAAGTTTGTCATTCAGCATCCTGAGCTCATATGTCCTTAGAGAAAGGCAAACAGAGCAACATAATTTGAAAGGTAATTCAGGCAATAATATCATTTTTGTATATGAGGGCAAAGATAGCAAAAGATGCAAATTCCAATTTTTTAATATTCAAAATATTTTATAGAAAAATATTTCAGAGCTGAAATAATTCAAATCCTTTTTTTTTGGTCAAATAACTAAATAAAATTTTCCCACAATGGCAAAGTTCAATATTTTAATTGATTTCAAGTCCTGTCTCACCTCACCTGTCATTGCTGCATTCTTTTAGAAACTCCCCCTAGTGGCCTGGACGTGTTAGCTTCCTTAACCAGCACACTGGAGGAAGATCTGGGAGTAGTGCAGTAATTCATTTTTGTCTACTTTTGAAAATTTAGCCCCTTTAGCCTCATTTTTTTAGATTTTATTTCCCAGTTACAGTTGACATTCAATATTATTTTATATTAGTTTCAGGGGTACACAGTAGTTAGACAATTATATAATTTACAAAGTGATTCCCCCCACCCAATCATTCAAGTACCCACTTGGAATCATACCTATTTATTACAATATTATTAACTATATCCCTTATGCTGAACTGTTCATTTTGTGACTATTTTGTAACTACCAATTCTTTTTGTCTACTGTTATGGGAACTAGTCTCTTACCAAACTGTGAAGGTGAAATTAGAGGAAGGTGTGAAACATCAGTTTGAAAATAGTCACATCCCACCCAGTAAGACAAAGACATGAAGGGCCCAGCAATCTTTAGGACAATGAGCATTAAGGAAAACCCTTAAGGCTCCTAAGTTTCAGGGACTTACTGACTCCAGGTGCGAGGGCCAACCTCATTGACATCACAGAGTCTTCCCACAGTCACAATGCTGCAGAGCCGCCCTGGAAGATACCCCAGAAACATAAAGACTTTAGTCAGGATTCAATCAATATTCACTAGTACTTCAGCTTTCTAAGAAAGAAAATTTTTAAAAAAATCTCTGTTCCCCTTTAAAAAATCAAATCAACTAAAATGAAGCCTGGGAAATGAAGCATCATGAGTTCAGGTATTTATCTTATGGATTACTCAAGGTCTCTAAATTTCTCATGCTTTATTATCCGACTTATCTCTCATATTAATATAAACAAGGTAATAAATCCCAAAGAAGATTGTTGGATGGCTTAGGCACAATAGAAACCATTCCCTATTATTTAGAACAGTTTGATCTACACAAATGCATTTCAACAAAGTTTTCTAAATGTGTCTGATAGGATAAACTCTTCTAGCTGACAATAGGTGTGATGGGGAGTCTTAAGGAGGGGAGGGAATTGGGGTCAGGAAGCAGGGAAGAGGTAAAACAAATGTAAAACGAATCAGAAGGCTCCCTTTAACCATTGCCATATGTATGGAAACTGCCTTCATTTAAGAAAAGAAATTACCAGTGCAAAAATTCTAGAGCCTCGGTTCCTGATCTGATTCAGCATTCTGGTTGCCTAGATACAAATGTAAACAAAAGTTCCCCCGGGACTGCAGAAGAACAGTCAGATGAACCTGATGGCCCCCTTCCTGGCTCAGCCGGTGACCAAGAAACCAAAGTAAGTACTTCCAGATATTCTCATTAAACATAGAATCTTTTGTTCAGCTTCTTTAAAGTTCAGCATTGCTTAGAGAGTTCTAAGGAATCCTGGAAAAGTTGTTTTTTCTTTCACTCTATCCACATTTCCTGTTTTGTTTTGTTTTGTTTCCTGCGTTGGCAAAGTAATGAATGACAGCACAAGCTGAAATTCAAAGGGGCTCAATTTGCAAATACAGTCATTGGACTGACTTTTAATATGTATGGCTAAAAATTAACAAAAAATGATCATTTATTTTCCAATCAAAAGAAACTATGATAAACTTAAGGTATAGATGTTATCTCTAACATGAAAATGAGAATAGCTAAATGGAATTTCTTTTATTGGTACTTATCATATCTTCCCAATAAATGAAAAAGAAAATCCAGAGACGTGTTTTTAGACTTTGCTTTGTGATCCTCATAACACCTGACCAGCAGATGCAGCTTCTGGTGATGGAAAGAGCCCTGGAAAGCTAGCACACCACCAAGCACTGGCTGATATTTCTCTCTACTGGCTGCCCTGCCTACTAGCTGTGTGGCTTGCAGCAATTACTTAACCTCTCTCTTTCTTTTTCTGTAAAATGGGCTAATTATGCCTGTCATTCAAAGAAGTGGGATTTGGTTTTACTTTATTTTTGTATTGACTTTACTGCAATGACATTGCTTAATAAAATTATATAGGTTCCAGTTATACACTTCTACAATAAATCATCTGTATATTGTATTGTGTGTTCACCAACCCAAGTCAAGTCTCCTTCCATCACCATTTACCCCCCTTCTTTACCCTCTTACTTCCCCCACCCCTACTTCCCTCTGGTAATCACCAAACTGTTGTCTGTGCCCATGAGTCATTTCTTTTGTTTTTCTTTGCTTAATTCCTTCACCTTTCTCAAAATGAGCCATTGAAGTAAAGAGTTTAGCAGGCAGAAAGGTCTCCATCAACAGCTATAATTACTATCATTATCTATATGATCTTGAACAAGTCCCATTATTTCTCTGCTCCTCAGATTTCTTGCCTATAAAAATAATCATCTTAAATTCTTTCTCTAATTTAGAAAAATTTCAGTTGCTTAAGGTAACTAACATTATTCTTTTGGTAAAGATAATGACTCCTATCTTACAGCATTGTTGGAAGAATAAAAATACATGATGTATGTGAAAGTATTTTACAGGCAACACCATACAGGACCACAATGTTTTATTTTTTAATATATTTTATTGGTTATGTTATTACAGTTTTCCCATTTTTTCTCACCTTTATTCCCCTCCACCCTGTACACCCCCTCCCACCCACATTCCCCCCCTTTAGTTCATGTCAATGGGTCATACACATAAGTTCTTTGACTTCTACATTTCCTATACTATTCTTAACCTCCCCCTGCCTATTTTGTACCAATTATACTTCTTATTCCCTGTATCTTTTCCCCCATCCTCCTCCCCTCCCCTCCCTACTGACAACCTTCCATGTGATCTACATTTCTGAGATTCTGTTCCTGTTCTAGTTGTTTACTTAGTTTTTGTTTTTGTTTTAGGTTCAGTTGTTGATAGATGTGAGTTTGTTGTCATTTTACTGTTCACAGTTTTGATCTTCTTTTTCTTAGAAAAGTCCCTTTAACATTTTATATAAGGGCTTGGTGATCATGAACTCCTTTTGTTTTACCTTGTGTGAGAAGCATTTTATCTGCCCTTCCATTCTAAGTGATAGTTTTGCTGGATAGAGTAATCTTGGATGTAGGTCCTTGCCTTTCATGACTTTGAGAACTTCCTTCCAGCCCCCTTCTTGCCTGCAAGGTTTCTTTTGAGAAATCAGCTGACAGTCTTATGGGAACTCCTTTGTAGGTAACTCTCTCCTTTTGTCTTCCTTCTTTTAAGATTCTCTCCTTGTCTTTAATTTTGGCTGATATAATTATGATGTGCCTTGGTGTGTGCTTCCTTGGAAGGGACAACATGTTTTAAAAGGTTATTATATAACAGGTGGAAACTGATGCATGTAAGAATTCCCATAATAAGCATCAAGTTCTTGTGAGAATTTTTATGTAATTACATTCTAGCGTGTAGGAATAGGGATGAAACAGGGCTGACTCCTATATGCAAATAGCAAAGATATAAAATTTACTGTCTTAGGTACATTTTTAAAATGCATGTAAGAAAGAGGGAATAAACGTGTCACAATGTTAATGACTTCTGCTCTCTTTCAGTGATTTTCCACCTTGTTCATCTCATAGCCCACATACACTAATTACTGAAATTCTGCAGCACACCAGAAAGTATATTCTTTGCCGATCTGACAAAAAAGTAGATATAATTTCAATTTACTCACACCAGATGGCTACTGTTGTATTGGCTGTTGTCTTTTTTTGTATTTGACAACATAAGAGAATGGAGGTCAGTGCCCCTGACTAAACAGTCAGTTACTGCCTGCTGTGTGCCAGAGTGTCTGCCATGCACAATGGTTGAAAATCATTTCCCTAAGTAATAGAATTATAAGCAAAAAACCTTTTTTCTATATCTTTTATTTTCTATAATTTTTCAATTTTCCTCCTTTATCAGGCTTAACATTTGTTACTTTAAGAGTATGTGAGCTGTAGACACGTTAAGGGAATACTCCTCATGGTTTTCCAAATAAGAATTAATGAAATAAAAATAAAACATATAGCCAACTGTTTCACTTGAAAAGGAGAAAAAGACAATAACTCAGTTATTTAGTGTCCATGGACAAAATACTCATCATTACTCTTTCACTCCACAAATAGTTACAAAGGGCTACTAGGTGCCAAACATATAGGGATACTAGGTGCCAAACATATAGGGATGGGGACCCGCCCGTTGCTGGGGAAATACCAGCAGCAGACCCACACGGGCCAGGGGTAGCAGTGGAGGGGCAAGAAGGAATGAGCTGGCATTAGTAGGTGAGGGTCCAGGGCTCAGCGCTGTTCCAGCAAAAAACTGGGGTAAAAACACAAATCAGACCAGACCAGACCAGGCCCGTCATAGTCTCTAGGGAGTGAGGATGGCCTTCATAACATGGATCTGGGTACCCAGTGGGTCATTATATCCCTTCTTTAGAGGAAGAGCAGGTCTCAGAGCACCAGACCCACTGCAGACTCAGCAATGGGGAGAGAGGGTTCAAAGCACTACTGTGGTGGCTTTAGCCCACTATGGTTGTCCACCACCAAAGAAACTTAAACTAAGACGTGCTAGTTTCTTAGGCATTTGCCGAAGGAATGAATTCTGTTTGTGGCTCTTAACACTTTCTGCTCACCATTATAGTATATAATAACATAAACCAAGAAAAATATCCTAGGAACATATTTTAGTTTTAAAATGAAGTGGAATTTTACTCTTCTCTCCCTATTGAATCCAGTTCAGTGACAGGTATTAAAACGAAGATAAAAATATGTCCTGTTTTTAAACTTAAAATAAAAAGAACATTAAGGTTGAAAAGTTCCAGCATATTCAAAAGCAGGGAGTACATATTGATCCTCTTCTTTTTTCTAGAATTGCTACAAAATTATGAACTTTCAGACACATAGAACTTTCTCTTGGTATAATTTTATTGAACTAGTTAAGAGTTCATGTGGCCAGCTGTGTTTAATAGTAGTGCATAACTGTGTTCTGACTTTTATTTCTCATTGACTACGATAATCTGATATCCAGCTTTATTAGAGAACAAAATTACCTAGGTACACTAGTTTTCTGGATATTGGGGTTTGTTTGTTTTGAAATTTAGCTGATTTCCCTATAAATTTAGTACATCAGGAATAATTTACTCTATGAGGACTTCTTAAGTAATTCAGCCAGTAACCATTGGATATTTCATTTACAAATTATCTAAGAATAATCTATGGCTTTGATCTTCCAAAAAGTCTTTCCTGACTGATACCAAATCTGTAGAATGTAGCTCTCTAGCATCCCCAGTACTTGATTTTGGTTTTAGTCTCTAGCAATACAAAAGGGCTGTGTGCAAGGTTAACTGGGTGGATGGGCTATAACCTCGAGTTCAGTTTGTTGATGTGGTAAAAGCTGAGGACTGGGTGCTGGGTGGAGGCGGACAAAGGAGGAAAATTGGGAACATCTGGAATAGCATCAACAATAACAAAGAGAGACAAGCCATTCACAGAAGGCCACATATTGTTGTATGTTTCCATATATATGGGATATCCACAATAGGCAAATTCATAGAGATGGACAGCAGATGAACAGTCACCAGGGCCTGGGTAGAAGGAAGAGTGGGGAGGGGCTGCTCACTGGGTGTGGAGTTGCCCCTCAGAGCAATGAAAATTTTCTTGCCCTAGATACTGGAGATAGTTATACAACACTGCAAATGTACTAAATACCACAAAATGGTACACTTAAAATAGTTAGAATGGTAAATTTTATCTTACGTGTATTTCATTGCAATAAAAAAACATGTTACTAAAAAAATTAAAAATTTATGTAAAGATAAGATAGATAGGATTTCCCTGTGAAGTACTTGATGATACATTTTAAATCCATGACCTTTGTTTTAGGTAACATTATCTCCAGCCAAAATGTCAACGAAGATGTCTACCGATCTAATTGAATATGTTGACAAGTAAGTCTGTAAATTACAACTGGTTTTAACTATTTACTGTATCTAATGAATCAGCTTGAGATTAAAGGGGCTGAATGAGATCTATGAGTTCCTCCAAACTAGGCCTCTGCTTTTGAAAGAGCCTGCATTACCATCTCAGGAAGTCTCTCTGTCCCATTCCTCTTGGACTGACAGGGCAGGCTGATTTTCCCATCTCCTCTTTAATAACTCCTGTAGGTTTCTGTACATTTATGAATAAAATAATACAACATAGGCAAGAAATTACATATAACAGGATCTGATATAGTTAACAATGACTTTAAAAATAAACCAAATAAATCTTTTAACATTTTATGATACAAAGTCAGGAAAAATTTAAATATATATCAGAAATAATATATCAGAAAATTTTGATTGTGCTGTTTATAGTGCCACACCCAGAACTCATCCGGGGAAGAGGGGCACCCCTGGCACTTGGAAATACAACATTACTGATATGTGGGCAATGTCCAGAAGGTCCTAGAATCCCAGTTTGGAAAGGTGAGGTCACAGAGGCAATGCATGTTAAGTCTGAGTTGTTCTCTGCTCCACTTGCCAGAGGGAGATTTAGTCTTGTATACCAGTTTCTCTTTTCAGGGCCTTGGAGTTAGTACCAGGCTTCCCACAGTTCTCTGCATGACCTCAGTTAGTCCCACAACCAGACAGTCCCTGTTTCTTTGACCTTGAGCTTTGACCCTTTCACTCACCAAATGAAGAGCTTAGACTAGAAGCTCCCTAGGACCCACTGCAGCTTTGAGATAATTCTGATTGTAAAATATACAACATGACAGTGGATGGAAATGACCAAATGAAATGAATCAATGTGAAGAGACAAATCTACATACTAGGTATAAGTACCTTGAACAATAAAGATGATAGTTTTCAAATTCACTCATTTTCATTATAATATACTCACAATTAAGAATTTCCTTGCCCTTAACCTATTCAGTATAGTACATTCCAAACAATATAACCATAGTATTTGACCCCTCTTTTCATGCTACCCATAACTTGTATTTGGACTATAATTTAGAGAAAATAAAAGCAGACAAGGAAAAATAATTCTTTACTGTTTAAATATATGACATCTGGATAGATAACATTTTTTTCTGTGAAGGAAAGTGAGTGTGGTGTGCACAAAAATAATGATCATTGTTGGATGTATTAATGAACTGCCATCCAAGGAGAAGGGAGAACTGATTCTGCCCGACTTTTCACGTGACCAGTGGAAAACAGAAATCATTCTTCTGCTCTATCAAACTCCAATAGAAACCTAAGTGGATTTCTTTGGTGCAGGCTGGTCAGCTACGTCCCAGGAGATGAGAGAACAAATTCCTGAAAAATGGCAATAGACTTAAACCTAAGGATACTTTTTGCCATTTCTTGGATTCCAGAGAAACTAAACAAGAGAAAGGGGAAGAAATATTCTATAATTCAAAGCAAAAGCATGATGAATATTATCTGGCTGCAACATTTATTTCTCCCAATATCTCTTGCTGCCTAAGCCATATATCTAGAACTTTCTGTGCACCACCTGAGATGGTCAGTTTTCTTTCCTCTAACCTCCCAGAACAGGCTGCAAGCTTCCTAAAGGCAGGGACTCTGTCACCTCATGTTTCTGATACCCCTGAAGTTGCCTACAGGGTACACTGTACTCCACAGTTCCCAAGGAACTGTAGTGACAGATTTCATGGGGAGTCATGGTGGGACAATTGCATGTTAACAGCTCTTCTTAGAACAGCAGACTCCCAGAGAGCTGATTGACTGGAACAGCAAAATGGCATTCGGACATTTCAAACACCAGTGCAGGTATTTTGAACTGACCTGTTGAATCCAATAAAATGAACATAAAAACAGCCATGTTTAAAATAACTTCATCCTTCAAGTCATAGTATTCATTGAGTGGCAACAAATTTATTGATATGCAAACAGAGAACTTACACAAGTAAAAGTCATTGACTCATTAAACTGCCTTAATATATAGTGTTACATATTCTCCTAGGTTCTGCCTTATAAATCTATCTAGGTATACTTATAGGTAATACTAAAACCAAATAATAACAACCAAAAAAAAGAAAACAAACAAAAAAAAATCCAGCAACAAAAGAAGTAATGCCTGTCCTATGAACAAGATTTGACTAGGAGATATGCACATTAAAAAGGCAGGCAGACTGAGGGCCCTTCTCAGTCTCAGGCAGTTGGAGCAACACCCACACACTGTTAGTGCTTGTTAAATGCTAGGTCATATGAATAATCCATGGGGCAGGGGGAGGCGGAATGCTTGCAATCACTTCTCTGACAATTATGGTGACACTATATTAAAGGCAGTGAATAATTCTGACTTCCATGTGTTCATTCATAATAGGCAGACATCCGCTAATTTTTATAACAGTGTTTCCAATGCTCCTTTAAGCCTAATTGAGCAGAAATCACCAAAGCTTTTTTTTTCTCTTTGATCTTTTTCTCCCACCAATGACAGGAGCAGTATTGGGAGGCCAGGCACCCAGGTCTACTCTAGAATATGCCCCTATCCAGTTCTGTGGCCCGAGAAAAAGAAAAGGCCCTCTTTTCATCAGGTGACTTCTGCCTCTGCTGTACAGTGGGGCAGGGGCTAAGGGGTGGGAGATGAGCAGCCTGAGTCCCAAAGGCTGTCTGTGTTCCAGATAAGACCCCCAGTGGAAAACAGTATGGAATTTTATCAGAAAACTAAAAATGAATCTGCCTTTTGACCCAGCAATTCCACTGCTGGGATTATATCCTAAGAACCCTGGAACACCAATCCAAAAGAACCTATGCACCCCAGTGTTCATAGCTGCACAATTTACAATAGCCAAGTGCTGGAAGCAACCTAGATGCCCATCAGTAAATGGATGGATCAAAAAACTATGGTACATTTACACAATGGAATTCTATGCAGCAGAAAGAAAGAAGGAGCTCCTACCCTTTGCAGCAGCTTGGATGGAACTGGAAAGCATTATGCTGAGTGAAATAAGCCAGGCAGTGAAAGACAAATACCATATGATCTCACCTTTAATAGGAACCTAATCAACAAAACAAAGAAACAAGCAAAATATAACCAAAGACACTGAAATTGAGAACAGGCTGACAATGACCAGAGGGGAGAGGGGAGGGAATTTCAGGGGAAAAGGGGAAGGGTTTGCAAGAACAAGTATAAAGGACACATGGACAAAACCAAGGGCGGGTGGAAATGGGAGGGAGGAGGGGAAGGCAGGGTGGGTGGGCTGCAATAGGGTAAAAGGCAGAAAACTACTTGAACAACAATTAAAATAAAATAAAATTGGAAAAAAAAAGACCCCAATTTCATTTCCAGGACACGGATTAGAAAGATGTCTTCTATTTCTCAACTCTGCCTACCATTTCTCATAAATGTTCTTTTACGTGGTAAAGTGAGTGGCTAAGATTTAAGAACTTACATTGTTTACCCATGGGATTTAATTTTAAACGGAAAACAAATTCTTCCCATCAATTAATTTCCATATTTCTTCAATTGATATGCCTTAAAAAATGTCTCTTATCACTGAATCAAATAATTTATAAGGCCTCCTTCATCCCTAAGATACTTCAGTCTGCCAAAATCAGTTATTACCATTTATTCATGTAGCAAATACTTATTGAGTATCTACTATGTGCCAGACAGTATGCTAGGAACTTAGAGAGTCATTAGTGAACAAAACAAAGACCCCTGCCCTCAAGGGCTTCTGTTCTAACAGGAGGAAGGGATGCACGTTGGTGGATAGTCTGACAAGGGTGGGTCCTACTGAGCATTGACTCTTGAGTAAAGACCAGATGAGGGAGTTGACTATGTGGACCTCTCAAGGAAGAGCAGTTTCTAAAATAGGAACAATCTGTGGTGTGGCAGAAAAAGCAAGGGGTTGAAGATGGCTGGAATTAAAAGGAGGGAAATATGAACTTGAACTATGCTGCTATCTGGATGAGAAAAATGAAATTGTTTTGTACTGAGGAGTTGTCTGGGCTGAGCTATAGCTGATACATATCTCAGGTTTTGTCTCTGTAGTAAATTTTGGAAAGATGAGGGTCTGGCTGACAGCCAAAATATGGTATTTAAAATGTGGATACATAAAACTATCAGTAAATCAAAGAGCCAAAATAATCAATGATTAATGATTTCTCCTTGTGATGGAATATGGCATTCAGGCTCTAGAAAGTATTCATCTTCAAGGGTTTGTTGTCAGTACCGTGGCAGATGTTTTATTATACCATGACATACTGTGTTTGTTGCTACATGATTAAGATGGATATTTCACATTACAGTACACAAGAAAGAAGACAAAACACGATTGTTTTGAGCTTTCTATGGGATAAGTCATGTTAGGCTGGGGATTTTTAGGTCTCATTTTGCAATGTCATATCCATCTTGGAGGGCAACTAGCTCCCAGGTAAGAAAGCTCAAAAGAGTCTGCACAGCTTATGAAGAAAGGGATGCATGGCACACTTGGTTAGTTTTTTACTACCTGGTGGACCCTCCCTCACCCTGAGCAGTTCCCTGACCCCTCTGACCACATTTATTGCTACAGCTTCCAGCTCTCATTCAGCATTAGTCATCTTATTTAATTCTCACAATAACTCTAAGAGGTGAAGAATGTTACTATTTTAAAGACAAAGACAAGACACTGGGGTTCAGAGGAGTCAAATATTTGCCCAAGGTCACACAGTGCTATGGTTGAACCAGAAATTTATGTCTATGTTTCTTCAAAGCCTATTTTCTTAATCATGCCTCTGTCCCCACTCCCTCCCAGCTACACATATGCCTGCCCTGAGACATCCTCATCTCCAGCTCCTCCCTTGCAGTGTGGAAGATGTAATAATGCAACCAAGGATTTCTGATCTTCCTCCACAGGTGCCCCAGTCTCAGAGCATTTCAGGTGCACCCCGGAGGCACTGCCATCAGGCACAGTGCAGTCCTTCGTTCTTCCCTCTCTGGCATCTTCTCACTGCCCCCACCTGTGATGGCCAAGACTCTGGGTGTGGGTGGGCACAGCTGCAGGAATTGGCATTACCCACAGTACCTTCCCCCAGATCCGGCAGGACAGGAGGCTCTCTGGACTCTTGCCACACCTAAGAGCTTCTGCTCAAGTGTGAGAACTCCACTGTGGTAGGACTGAGACCAATCTTGGTGCTCTAGAGCAGAGAGGAAGCCCCTCTAACCTCTGGTCTCCAAGAGGTCCCTGAGGACTCCTAGGGTAGATGTGAACCTGGTGGAGGAAAAGTAATTGGGGTGAAAATTATATAATATTGGGAGCAACTTATATATTAAAAATCAGAGTAATAAATACATCTTATATCTGAGAAAAATATTAAAAATATATAATAGGAAGAGCTACTAATTGGTCTAAACAAAGCTGCTATGATGGAGGAGAAAGAGTCAAAGGGGCAGATTAAAATGTTTCTAGTTGAGTTACTGATAATTTCTGAGCTTCAGTTTCTATCTAAATTGGAGCACTTTCACTTATGCCACAGGGTAGTTGTGGGGATAAAATGAAATAAAATAATGTTTATGAAAGTGATGGGTTGACTATAAGTACTATGTAGAAAAAAAGAGGGTGTAATAGTAAATTCTTTACATTTCTCCAGGAACTCCCCTCAAATCATTTCCCACCTGTATTAGTTTCTGAGGGAAGCCAAAACACAACACCACAAACTGGGCAGCTTAAAACTACAGAAATTTATTTTCTTACAGTTCTGGAGGTAGAAGCCCAAAATAAAGGTGTCAGCGGGGTTGGTTCCTTCCAAGAGATCTGAGGGAGAGTCTGCCCCATGCCTCTGTCCTCGCTTCTGGTGACAGCCAGTAATCCCTGGCATTCCTTGGCTTGTAGATGCATTGCTCCAACCTCTGTCTTCATCTCCACATGGTATTCTTCCTGTGCGTCCCTGTCTTCGCATGGCCATTCCTATAAGAACATGGGTCACATGGGATTAGGGGCCCAGGCTACTTCAGTAGGACCTCATCTTAATCAATTATATCTGCAACAACCCTATTTCCAAATTAGGTCACATTCTGAGGCACTAGGGATTACGACTTCAACATACCTTGTTGTGGGGTTTCAATTCAGCCCATAACACTTTCTAATAATTAGTAATAACTATAATAAGGATGCATGTGTATAAACCCCACAGAAAGGACAAAGCACTTTAGGTATGTTATTTAAATTGACAACTCAGGCAGCTGGGGCAGAAGACGTTATCTCCATAGGACAGATAAGGAGCTGTCTTCTGGGCAACCTAAAAGAGGTTAAAGGTAGTAAGTGGCAGTGGCAGAACTTGAACCCACATCTTCTGATGCTAAGTACAGTGTCTTTCCCCTGCAGATGCACATAAATAACACACACCCTTCAAAATAGCAAAGTAATATGGAAAAGTGTCCCAGGAGCACTAACATGTGATAGGAACTCCAAAAGTCATCAAAACAATTTGCTGCTGCAGTTCACATACATTCTACCTGTAAGTGTAACCCAGACACCCACTGCGCCCTCATTCACACGGGGACTCTGGACCACATACTAACCTGCTTGCCTTCATAAGAAAGCCAATCACAACAGGTACATCATTAATTCTGTAATTTTATTATTTTTTGAAGTTTTTATTTTTATTTTTCTATTAAATTTATTGGGGTGACATTGATTAACTAAGATCATATAGGTTTCAGGTGTGCATTTCTGTGATACATGATCTGTATATTGCTTTGTGTGCCCGCCGCCCACAGTTGTGTCATCTGCCATCGCTGTGTATTTGGCCCCTTTACCCTTAACTAAATTTAAAGAACATAAGGAGTTTGTCTCACAATTTTTCTCTATAAAAGATCCACAACCAGTTTCTTTCTCCAGTCTCCTCTTGGCCTGGTCACTATTTGGCATCCTTTCCTTCCCAGACCTCTCCATTCAGACCTTGGTGCTGGCCTAACCCTACTGGCCTCAGTCTGTTTCCTCCTGGACTTCACCCACCAAAACTCGAATTGCCCCCCTCCCCTCTCTAGAACATTCAGCCCTTTATAAAACTCAGCCACAGAGGGTCCTATAGCTACCCAAATCCTCCAGCATGGTTATAAACAAGCAATAGAGAAACGTCAGAAAGTATATTTTCAATTTCACTGCTACACTACACACTCAGATTATTTGTTTGAGGCATTAAAATGTTCTGTAAAATTTCAATATATAAGGTCTGTCCAGAAAAAGTCAAGCCATTGTGAATATAATGAGAATGATTTGCATGACATTAATGTAACCTGGCAGCCAAGGAGAGTGGGCTGGAATGTATATGCATGAACAATGATGACTTCACTGTACTAGTCAGTGGGGGTGGTAGATGCCACTGAGTGAACACGTGTACTCTGTGGGCATCGCATTCAAAATGACTAAGTGAGTAGAGCAATGACTCTGCATCAAATTTTGCGTTAAGCTTGAAAATTCCTCCTTGGAAACTATGCTGATGATTCAGAAGGCCGCAACTATGGGCAACTGATTGGCAGCTTCATCATAACAACACGCCCACTCGTGCATCACGTCTCTCTCGTGCAGAGTTATTTGGCGAAACATCAAATCACCCAGGTGACTCAGCCCCTCTACAGCCCAGATTTGGCATCCTGCAACTTCTGGCTTTTCCCAAAACTAAAATCACCTTTGAAAGGAAAGATATTTCAGAGCGTCAATAAGATTCAGGAAAATACTATGGGGTAGCTGATGGTGACTGGGGAATTGTGTGAGGTCCCAAGGTGCCTGCTTTGATAGGGAGTGAGGTATCATTGTCTTTGTACAATACTTCTTGTATCTTCTCCAATAAATGTCTCTTTTTCATGTTACATGGCTAGATATTTTCTGGACAGGACTCTGCACTGTGAATGTAACTAATATATTAATTAGATCTCACAAAAATGAAAATTCTTTTTAGTTATGCCCTTTCATGTTCTAGAAAAGTTAAATTTTCAAATTTTTGTGTCTTGAGTATTAGAGGTTGCCAAAATGGTTCTCAGCATCTTCTAAGTAAATTTAGTTCTTTCTTCGCAAGAACAGAACAAGCAGAGAAGTGAGAAGCTCCATGTACCCATGCATCTGCCAGCGACAGCGCAGCTCGTGCAAGTCACGCGGCTGCAGAGCAGTAGAACTCAGAGTCTGTGGAAAATCTGTTCAGGTTCAGTTGTCAGCTACACCATCAATGATTTATGTAAATCCCAAACCTCTCTCTGAAAGTCCCCTAGAGAGTCTTCCTCCTGTGGTTGGTAACTCCATCTGGACTAGTCTGGAATATTCAGTTACATTTCCTTTCACAGTTAAATTGACATATAAGTCCCACTTATACACTGCATATGCTAACGAAGCAGTGAATGGTTTTCATGTGCTGAAAGAATCATGGGGGCCACAGCTTGCTACAGCAAATGGCCTGTTTTTAACCTGTGGATGATTTAATGATCTGGGCAATGGTGCGACTGGGAAGCTCTCTGAGAAAACTGAGACTGTTCACAGGTGCATGCTTCCAGTTGTTAACTCAGAAAGGTCGATTTGAAAACATTCTCCTTTCTTATAGGAAATGGAAATAGAAAAAGATATAAGGTCTGTGTTCATCTTGTAGGAATCAGGTAAATGGAACTAAGCAGAGCATTATTAGGTGCTTCATTAAGCATCATTAAGTTATAATAACACCCCAATTCATAGTAAATCTTAGGTATGAAAAGAAATTTCAAAAAAGAACACCCTCTACTTAAATATAACATAAGTTTAAAAAAATGAACTTTAAGGAAAAGAAACAACTACAGTTCAGAATTTATGTCACTTAATGTCCCCCTGGTTGCAGGCAAATACATTTACGTAGCACCAGGTGCTACTCTCCTTAGAGGCTTCCTCCAGTGTGCCACACAGTAGCCACACTGAGGCCAGCCATGCCAGGCAGGACCACAGGCTGGCGTCTGAGCAAAGTGGCAGCCTCATCTCACTGACACATCTGCTGGCTTAGGTCTGCTTTCTCATCTCCCTCTGGGTAGTCTGACACCAGCCAAAAGCACACCCGAACAGTGAGTGTATGTGGATCCCTCCTAACCCCGGACTGCAGAGCAGCTATATGGCATATGTTTCTCACATGTCATCTCAGAATTTATAGCCATACAGCAAAGTAGGCCCTGTTAGCCCTGTTTAAAGATGAATGCACAGAAACACTTGGTTGGAAAGGGGTAGAACCTATATTCTACCTTCAGTCTATCTTGCCTCTCAACTTGCCAAGGTTCTTCTTTATAACTTGAGAAGTCATGTCCCATATTTCACACTTTAGTACTTTATTACACAGGGCCTCCCAGAAGTAACACCTGCTTCAGTGTGGTTGGCGGGGTACGTGAATGTCTTGCATGAGATGGACAGCAATGTGAACATTTCACCTAAAATGTCATATGGTATGCTTGAGTATGATACTGTTTTTTTTTTTAATTTTATTTTAATTGTTGTTCAAGTACAGTTTTCTGTCTTTTACTCCCATCCCAACCCACCCACCCATCCCTCCTCACCTCCCTCCCATTTCCTTCTCCCATAGTTTTTGTCCATGTGTCCTTTATATTTGTTTCTGTAAACCCTTCCCATTCCCAGTGACCAGAGGGGAGAGGGGAGGGAATTTCAGGGGAATTTCGGGGGAGAATGAGTTTGATACTGTTATGTTACAGAATTACATGCTTATGATTTTGTAATAAAAGATTTTATAATAAAAAGAGGACATTATTTGTGCTGAACCCTGTGTATCCTGCCTTATAGTATTCCTGACTCACATGACCAGTTTTAAAACAGTGCTGTTCAGCCTTTAGCATACATTAGAATCACATAAGTGCTTATTTGAGCTACATATTCTTGCTCTCCTCTTCACACCCCCAAGATTATGATTTAGTAGGTAGATGGTAGAGCCAAGGAATCTGTATTTTAACAGCTTCCCTCCCTTCCCCACCCCCATAATACTAATTCAAGCTTATGAGAAACACTGACTTAAACTAAGTTCCCTGAGGGATGAAAATATTGTAAGTGTGTATGGACTAGAATAGACATTTAGTAAATTCTGACAAACTGATATATTTCTATTATAGCTGACATTTTTATTAGTAAGTTACCAAATACAGATACAGTGTTTTCAGATGCACATTAAAAAAACCTCCAACCAAAATAGCTTAAATATAAGAGCATTGATTAGCCCACATGAAAATTCTAGAATTTGTTTGATAAGAGGCTTAACAACATCATCAAGAACCCTCATGCTTTTCTATCCTTTCTGCTTGCCATCCTCTTTCCCACCATGACCCCAGGAATTCCAGGCATTGGGCATAGATGTGACAACATTCAGCAAAGACAAGGAAAGTTTCTTCCTGTGTGTCTCTTCTTGAAGGCAAAGAAACCTTACCCAGAAGCCCACAGTAGGTTTCCCCTTGAGTTTCACTGGCCAGAACTGCTTCACATACTTTTGCCTAAACCAACTACATCTCAGCCCGGAAGGATGAGACCACCATTAGTTTGCCCCCAGCCCCAAAGGACACAGGGAGCAGGAGGATGAAGCAAATCAGGCAAAATGGAAGGAATGCAGCATAATTTACAAGTCTCAGTATGGAACCAAAGACTGAAGATCAAATACCCTTTCACTAGCAAATCCACACTGCAGATTGTCTAGAGGCCAGAAAGAAGCACTAGCTCAGGAAAATAAGGAGAGAGCCCACAGTCCACCACTAGGCTCTGAGTCACCATCAGTGGGGCTGGACATTCTCCTTCCTTCTGCCTGTGACTCAGACAACCAGGGTAGCACTGTCAGCATGCTGGGGATTTAGAGGAATGGGTTTAATCTAGATGAGGATCCATTTGGTAATTCTCCAGAAGAACACTGTGAGCCAAATGAGTGGTAGATGGAATCTGATTAATGAAACCCGTTAGCAAAGCCTTCTTCATTGCTCAGACGTGCAGGTAATAGGAAAATGGAGCCTCACCCAGGCAGAGGCTATTTTATGCTGCATAAGAGAGGAAACTGTAAATCTTGAAGTTCTTTCTAATGACTTGTAGCTTCATGAAACCATTATTTTCTCCAATTTCCCAACAACTGAGCTGTAAGGGAGCAAACAGCCAGAGAAGTCAGCCAGTCGACAAATATCTATTGACCGCCTACTATGTGTCAGGCACTCTTCTCAGTGTTGGGGACACTGTGTAGTCACTTAGAGCAACTGGCCAATAGCTGTTATTCTAGCAAGAAGGAAGAATGTTAACACAAACAAGTACGTAAGATAGTTTTTGGTAATAGCAGATGCTATGAAGAGGATGAAATGGTGTATTGTGAGAGAAGGTGACTGAGGAGAAGGCTTGTCTGAGGTGGGGATATTGGAATGGAGACCTAAACAATGAGAAGGACATAACCATAAGTGGCTGCAGGGGGGAAAAAAGCCTTCCAAGCCGAAGAAACAGTGGGTGCCAAAACCTGGGCTGGAAACTAGCTTGGTTTATTTGAGGAAGAGAAAGAGGGCCTGTGTGATGGAATGCAAGGGAATGGAAAGAAGAGTAGGAGGAAAAGAGGTTGGAAAGGAGAGCAAAGATTTTCTCAGAGAATGGGTAAGCCATCAGAGGGTTTTAAATAGGCAAGTGCTACCATCTGCACTTTTAGAAAGACCACTCTAGCTGCTCGGTGAAGGGTGCACTCTTTGTTAGGATGGAAAGTAGGAGAGAGAACGGTGGCCAGGACCAAGACAGGAAGAACGAACTAAGGTAGACATGGAGCGTGGGGGCAATTCTGTCATTTCCACTGCCCCTGTTAGGTCATAAGAGTAGCATTAATCAAATTGCATCCTCAACTTCTGCTCATCTTCTAGGATAACAGGAATATAAGAGAGTTAAGGTTAACATTTAATTTTAGAGTCAGACAAACATGAGTTTCAAATTCTGACCTTGATATCTCCAAATTGTGTGGCCATTCCTTTTTCTGCCTGGTGAATTCCCTTCATCAGGGCTCCCCAATCTCTAGATTCTTTAGCTAATCCCTCTGTTATCTTTATCCCATCTTTTACTTTTCTTTCTTTCAGTTATGTATTTTTCATACCTAATATTTCTACTGGTTTACTTTTTATGTTTTCTAGGGTTTTTTGTTTTTATATTCCTAATATCCTCCCTTATCTTATTTCTTAATATGTTTATTAGCCTTTTTAACAATTTCCTATTGCATATATTTTTTTATTTCTCTTCTGTAGGACTCTGATATCCACTAATTTGTTTCTTTGTTGGCCAGTTTTTTAAAAACACTGCTCCTCAAATGTCCTATTATCTTGACCTGTGGGTTCATTTTCTCCCAAGGATTGCAGCCCAACCTTGGTCTCCAATGGAGTGTTGTCAGCTCCACTGGGCTCAGTCAGTAGGGTGTGGATGAACCCCAGGGACAGTGAAACCATAATTCTACATTCTACAAAAGAATCCCTCATTGTACAGAATAATTTCTCCTGTCCTTTAGCTTTTTCTCCTTACGAAGAAATAATGTTGGGAGAGCAGTAGCTTTCTTACCTCTGGGGCATGTGGAGGTAGAATACTATAGAAGCAACTACTTAAGGTCAGTTGTTCCCCAGGTGGTAGGTTATTATTTTTTCAGCTTCTTATCAACACAGGTCTGTGCCTTGCATGATCTTAGTCTTTAGGACACAAACCTGGGTCTGAAATTTCAGGAGAGTAGTACAGTTTGTCCTAAGGAAATAGGGGGAGAAACAAAAGTAGATGTACAATGGTCCCTCCTCCCCATTTTATTCTCCTACAGCCACATCTGTCTCAGGCCAAAGTGGCCATATGACTAAAGTTGAGTTGCCCAGGAAACAGACTCTGAGACAGGGACTGGGGAACAGAAGGCTTATCATGGAGTCTTCTGGGATCAACCTTGTAGAAGGGAAGGAAAGGAAACCATTGGGAAGAAAGAAAAGTATTGTGATGCAATACCAAGAATACATCAGCTGACCCCACAGGGAACTCTGAAGCGGAGATGATCCTCAAACTTGTTCTGAGATAGAGCAAGTGGGCCAGGCCTTTATTATACCCACACACTGAGCAGACTCTGAATTTGAGCTGCCCTAGGAAATGGGCATGACCTTTGGCAAAGTGTCTTAATCACCAAGGCAGTTTCCAGAGAAAGCTAATAGCTGTGGTCTGCTCACTGGTAGTACTCCCAGGAGTTGGGGAAATAAGTCCTACCTTCCTGAAAGAGGAGGTGGGTGGCATATGACAGCACCCACTACACCACCCTACACATTCACTGGTATAAACTAGTCCCCACTGCCCAAGGGGGTTTCCACAGTTTTCTCATTTTCTTGCTCTAAGCCCTCTGAGGTTTTAAAAGGGAGTGAAAATGGGAAATCACTAGTATATTAGTTCAGCATTTTGGTCAGAATCAAAGTGAGCCCAGGAACTTGAACTCCCAAGGAACTGTGTAACCCATTTCCCTCCTGACTGTGCTCTGCTTCACATAAGCTGTCATGTTCTTCTGGAGCCGATTTACTTTAGCTGATTTGTTCACTCTAGACATCTACTCTCGGTCCCTGAGACCTTCAATTTCCTGGGAAGCTGGAGCTGAGTGGGTCCTCTGGGGACCAACCAGAGCTGAGCAGAAGTGTGCTGTGGTTGAATGAGCCTCACCCATGGGCTCTGCGAAGACACAAGCAACTCTGGCCACAGGGGAGAGTAGTATTTTCCACTGTCCCAGAGTCTGTCCCATGAGCCCCACAGAACCCCCATCACTTCTCAGACCCCAGACCCTCACCTCAGAACAACTCCCAATTTGCTTTCCAGCCACTTTACACTGATGCAATGAGAGGAGGGGTGCAGGGCGAGGTGCAACTAGAGACAGAAGCAGTTCCATGAGTGTGACAGAGTGGTGGTTTTAAATGTCCACAGAGTCTTTGATATCTCATTTTACAAGAGGTTGAGCCCAATTCTACCACTATCCTCACCCAAGAAAATAGGCTGAGTTTAGTAACTTGCCTCTCAGGAACACACTAAAGCAAAATCATTTGTATCATTTGTATGTGACTTCAGAGACTAGGTCACAAAACTAAGCAAAGTAAATTAAAGAAAATGACAACAAAAGTAGCTTGCCCTTCAAGAAGTTTATCTAAGGGAAGGAGTCATACACTAATGCCAATAGGGACTATCTGGATTTCACGTTTCTTTGCCCTAATACTAAATAGCCCTAGCCTTTGTCTTTACTTTTTTCTTATTTAATCCATTTACTCTTCATTGAACTATTATTTTTTCCAGTTATAAGAAAGGAGCCCTGTTCTCAATATTGAATCAACAGTTATTAAACTTATGTGGATCCAATGTGGCTTATTAGAATAGTAAGTAAAATACAGAACAATTCTTGCTTGGGAAACATAAAAAATGTAGGATACAAGATAAAGGCATAAACCACAACTGCTTCTTAGATGAGATGTGAACCAAGATTCTAAACATACAGGGGCCAAAATCCTACCGGGTTCCTCACAGGTGAGAAAATATAAGAGTAGAAGTGAGGATGCAAGTGCTGGTTTTGGCTCCTCCAAGCTCACTCTTGTAACAGCACTGGTTTTATTTCCTTTTCCTGACCAGGGATCACTCTTTCCTTCCTGTCATTCCAAACGTCCAGAGAAGTCAACTAGAAAACAGGCTGAACACCCAGGAGCGCACCATAGCTTTCCTCCTTGAACAAGCCTTCCGCATCAAGGAGGACCTCTCGGCTTGTCTTCAGGGGACCCACGGCTTTCAAAAAGAGGAGTCACTTGCCAGGAAGTTATTGGAAAACCATATCCAGACTATCACCAGCATTGTCAAAAAACTCAGCCAAAACATTGAGGTAGTTCTTTATTTCCCATACATTGGCATCACTGCTCAACAAAGATTGTCAACCACCAATGTCTTTTTTCAACCATAGAGATGAGTTGCTATTGTTTAAATTTACGATCACAATTTAGTTGCCTCTGATGAAAACAGTTCAATATTCCAACTGCTCATTTACACCGAAAAGTAGAAGAAATTCTATTCAAAAATTGTTTGTTGAGTATCTATGTGACAGCAAAGACAGTTGTTCAGCATTATCTCACATGTTGCACTAAGGTATTTTATCTTAGTCTAAATCTCCAAGGTTATATTAATGCAATCATTTCTTTTTTAAAAGATTTTATTTATTTATTTTTAGAGAGAGAAGGGAGGGAGATAGAGAGAGAGAGAGAGAAACATCAATGTGTGGTTGCTGGGGGTTATGGCCTGCAACCCAGGAATGTACTCTGGCTGGGAATCGAACTTGGGACACTTCGGTTCGCAGCCCGAGCTCAATCCACTGAGCTACGCCAGCCAGGGCTGCAATCATTTCAAATAGAGGTTTTTCTAATGTAGTGTTGATGCTGGTTCATTAGCCCATCACAGTCTAACACCCAAACTCTCTCTGACCCCATCTCCCACTGCTCCTTCCTGTACTCCGGTCACACTGTCTCCCAGCTCTCCCTGCAACACACCAACCACTCAGGCTTCAGGGCTTTTGCACTTGTTATTTATTTACTCTGGCTAAATCGTCTTCCCTTAGAAGTTCCTATGAAACGGTCTTCATTCCCTTCAGGTCCCCAGGGCTTAAAAGTCAATGCCACTTCTAAAATCACTCAAAGGTGTTTTCAGGCATAATGAAGTGTCATGCAAGTGACGAGAGACAAGGGGCTCAGCGCCTTTGAGATGTTGAGAAATTCAAGCAAGTATAGAACTAGCACTAAAATAAGACCCCAGTTCAGCAGTCACAACTTCTTGGTAATTGGAAAGAGAACAGCATTCTCAGAAATACCAAAATGCTTCTGGAACAATCTATATTTTGATCTGAGTAGTTGTTACACAGTTGATTATATTTGTTAAAATTATCCAGATATACACTTTGATTTCCACTTTTTTTTTTTTTGAGAGGGGGGTTGTTGATTAGAGAGAGAAAGGGAGAGAAACACTGATGTGAGAGAGAAACATCAATCAGTTTTCTCTTGTACGCACCCCACCTGGGGGCCAAACCTACAACCCAGGCATGTGCCCTGACCAGGAAGGAATAGAACCAGTAACCTTTTGCTTTACAAGACAGCGTCCAACCATCTGAGCTGTGCTCATCAGGGCAATTTCTACATTTTAATACATATTAATTATACCCCAATAAGAAAAATCTTAGCACTAAGAGAAGAAATATTCCCAGATCTCTAGAAGTTTTGCCAAGAGCTCCTTTTCATATAATAATCATCTTAACTTAGCTTGAAAAAAGACAAACCCAATAAAATCTTTTCCAAAAACTATAAAATCTCAAAATATTTACAATTCTGTTAAAGTTTTGGCACATATAGTAAAAATGATGAGGCTGGTCTGATTACTTATTTTCTAAATCAAATTAATTTTAAGCTGCCAACTAATTATGTTTTAAGATTAATTTATTATGTTTTTAAATTAACTAATTTTTCACTCACAAAAAGAGGTTTTCTTTAAGAGTTTATGTTTGACATTGCTTTATAGTGTTTTCCCCCAACTTATAAAAGTAATACTTGTTTGTTGTAATTATTTTGAAAGTTTAGGGAAAAAATTTAAAATCTGAAATAAGAATTTCTCATAATTCCACCACCAAAGGATAATCTCTACACTCAAATGTATCTCCCTCTCCTTCCAGACATTACATAGAGAATGCTGAACTACATTTGTAAGCACAACTTTAATATAAAATTATGTCATAAATTCTTTCATGCTTCATGTTTCATTAAAAGCTCTTTGTATGCTGCATATATCATGATATGCTTAATTATTCTCCTAATACTGAAGTATCTTTATGCATAGATGTGTCAGCATTTGGACTATTTCCATGCTATACATTCTCAGAAGTAGAATTACCAGGGGATGAACCCTGAAAACTTTTGGTGCATTTTTCCAAATTGGCTTCCAGAGAGCTTACAGTTACTTATACTTCCATTAGCATTCTATGAAAGTGCTTTCTCCACTGTGCTGATGCCAGCACTGAGATGTATTGTTTTAATCTTTGCTAATTCAATGAGATAGAAATGAGGCATGTTTCCACTTCTTAAAAGTCTCTATAAAAATCTACATGTTCTCTGTCAATAACCTGTTAATGGCTTAGTCGATGTGTTTGGGGAGGGGTGGTGCTTTTTCATTCTTATTTATTTGATGTGTTTTTTTAATTGATTAAGAAAATTAAACTGGTACATTGGTAAATGTTTAACATTCAGCAATCAACCTTTATGGGTGATGAGAGTCTGATTTGCGGTGCTTGCTTATTTCTGTGGTGTAAATACTCTCAATATGGGTCATTTCGAACACCAACAGTATGTCACTGACAAAGTTGGAAAGAGGTACGTACAATAGGCTCTCACACAAACAGGTGCATGCTGCTTGCAGCACAGCACTGAAACCTTTGGCAATAACATGTTATAAAAGTTTTTCCAGTTTATGGTTTTTATCTTAATTATATTTACAATGTTTTCATAAGCTTTTTTTATTAACCTAAACAGTCCATAATTTTGCTTTGTGATTTTTCTCATTAGTTTTAAGAATAGAAATTTCTTTATTCAAAGATAAAATGGTCTTCTCTATTATCTGTTAGTTTTATGGTTTAACATTTTACTTATTTATAATCTATTTTTTTCTAAAATCTACATTGATGTGTGACATGCAAGAAAGGTCTAAATGGATTGTTTTCTGAATCAGTTATGAGAAAGCCCAATGTCATTTATGAAACTCCTCCCCCATTGATTTGTGAGTCTCCTGTATAGCATATTTCTGTCTTAGATGTACCGAAGTCTTAATTACATTGATCTATTTGGTAATATACATCCATTCAGCTACAGTGATTTACTGATCCTCACTTTTATAAAATTTTTGTGGTATTTAGTATGGCATGTTCCCCTTTATCACTGTTCTTTACTGAAACAAATCATGATAGCACCTACTGTTGTGATCCCAGTACTTGTGTCCCCTGCAGATTCTTATGTTGAAATCCCAATGCCCAGTGTGATGGTATTAGGAGGTGAGGCCTTTGGGAGGTACTTTGGTCAGGGGGTGAAATCTTTGTGAATAGCATTAGGGGTTAGGACCCTCCTAAGGGAGATTCCACAGAGCTCCCTAGCCCCTACACCATATGAAGACACTGCCAGTAAGAAGCTGGCAGTCTGCAGCCCAGAAGAGGGCTCTCACCAGGACCAAGCCATCCAGGCACCCTATCATGGACTCCCAGCCTCCAGAACTGGGAGAAATACATTTCTGATTCTAGAAACTACCCAGTCTTTGCTATTCTGTTAGGGCAACCCAGACTAAGACATCTACACATGCAGAAACAAGCTAATGAAAACAAACAAAAAAAATGTAGCTACAGTTTTTGACAACTTTGTCTTCATTTAATCTTAATTTGCTCTTAAATTGTCTTGATCCGTCAGCTTATAAATGGGCATGATTCTGTACATAGTCTTTGAAATTTCTATTGCTACAAAAACTCTTGTTTTCCTCAGAAAATTCATAACCATAAGTTTAAACACAGTTCAGGCCTTGGTTATACATAGCAACTAAACTTGAATGTTTTTTCACATCACAAATGTGTTTTCCAAAGTCCAATACTCTCACTGTTTTCCAATTAAATATATAAAAATTATTTTTATGTGTCCTAACATTATGTTGGAATTTTTTGGAATGTCAAGTAAGATATAATTTTTTATAGACAAAAAATTATTTTAATTAGTAAATTAATATTTATGAGTGCAAAAAAATTTAAAACTACTATTCTTGACCACCAAGTCTGGTGGTATAAGTCAGTCAGCTCTATTTCAGAACACCAGGACATACTGAAGACATGACTAAGGAAAGCTTTTGTCAATATTTAAACACTGAGAGATTTAACATAAAATCTGGGTTTCTGGCTCCCATTCAAACCCTGTGAAACCACTGTGCCCACCAAGCAACAATCAGCTCGAGTCCAACCATCACTGCCACCCTGGGATACAACAGGAGCACTTCTCTCAGACATCACACTCCACCACTCTGCCAGCCAAAAGATCAGCCTAAGTTACAAATGCATTCAATTTTTAACCTCTGCTTTAAATGATATTTTCTTATCATATGTGAAGAGAAATTAATAGGAATTCTATCTCAAAATTACAGATTTTAGAGGACCAAATAAGAGTTCGAGACCAGGCGGCCACAGGAACTAACTTTGCAGTACAGGAGCTAAATAACAAACACCTTCATGGAGTTGGAGACCTTCGAGGAAGAGTAGCCAGGTGAGATGCAGCATATTAACTAATATTTGGCAGTCAGTTCTTTGCCACTGAATTCCACTCCCAAGTAAGTTCTGTATTGTTCCAAACAAGATACTGTCTTTACATTAAGCTAAACTGATGACAGGGTAGTTGTAAAAGTGTGTCATGGAATTTGAAAACCTCAGGCTACCTACGGGATCCAAGGTTCCTATTAAAGCCCCTTTATACAGAATGTCCAGTTCAAACCACATATAGCATGAGTCTCACCTTTGCAGCCCTCAGGTGTCCAAACATCAACATCCATGCAGAGACACACCCTCAAAACCACGTAGAAAACCCCCAGAGGTACCAAATTCTGATTAAACATATAAAATATACAAGAATTACATGTAAAAGTTTAATAAAATGGATCTACTGACATTGGATAAAATTTTGAATAACATCTTATGTATGAGATTTCTAATCAAAAGAACTGATGGTGTACAGTTCAGTGAACATCTGTTGATACTGACAATAGTAGGACCAGTCTGGAAGAAACATCAAAGATAACTTGTGAACAGCCGACCTTGAACACCTTCCCACCTCTCCAACTTCTGCCTGCACCTCTTTCCTCACTCCTGAATTACCCCTCCTATCTCTGTCTTGTTAATCACTCTGAAGTGTTAATGACCAAATAAGAATTAGGTGATTAATACCTAAGACAAACTTCTCCATCCAATTCAACAAAAATATATTGGGCTGGCCAAAAAATCTATTATGTTTGTTTCTGTAAGATGCCTCTGGTAGTGTTTAGTTGTCTTTAACTTCATTTGAAACAATTTTGTTAGATTGTATTGTGACAGCTGTCATATCAGCATGCATTTTAAAAAACATATCAAAATTGGTGAATTTTTGTATAGCATTTTAATACTGAAGATGAAAGAAAATATGCAACATTTTTCACATATTATGCTTTATTATTCTAAGAAAGGTAAAAACACAACTGAAAAAGATTTTTGCAGTGTATGGAGAAGGTGCATGACTGATCAAACATGTCAAAAGTGGTTTGTGGAGTTTCTTAGTACTATTGACATTTTGGCAAAATAATTTTTTGCTGTGGGGCTGTCTTATGCATTGGAAGATGTTTAGCAGCACCCTGGGTTCTACCCACTAGAAGCCAATAGCATGAGATAGCCAACATACTCAAAAATATCCAAATCAGCCCTGGCTGGCGTAGCTCAGTGGATTGAGCTCGGGCTGTGAACCAAAGTGTTGCAGGTTCGACTCCCAGTCAAGGTACATGCCTGGGTTGCAGGCCATGACCCCCAGCAACCACACATTGATGTTTCTCTCTCTCTCTTTCTCCTTCCTTTCCCTCTATAAAAATAAATAAATAAGATCTTTTTAAAAATATCCAAATCAATAATATAATTGGTAAAAATGAAAAATGTGTCTTTTATTTTACCAAAAAAACCCAGAAAACCATACAGACTTTTTGGTCAACCTGGTAGTAAGCACTTACATACCCAGCAGTGTGCTAGGATTCTGGGACTCAGCAACACAGGTCTCTTTCCTATATCTGTTTACAGTCTACCTGAAAAAACAAAGCCACAAACATAAGCCATGAGGTGAGCACTATAATGAAAGCCTGTGCGTTGTGAGAATATCCCAGTCAGACTGGGGCTTCGAGGAGGCTTTCTGGAGGAGGTGACACTTGAGATGAGTCTTGAATGATTTACATAGCAGTTAGCTAGACAGGAAAGGGTGGGAAAGGTATTTCACATAGAAGGAATAACATGTTCATAAGAACTAAGAATGAATTATTGTGACATGTTCAAGGACTTACCTGTGAGAAGAGTATTTTCGTTCTGATATTTTGGGATTTGCATTTAGGGAGAGATGGGAGATTAGGAAATAAAGCTAGAGAAGTGGTCTGGAGTTGGGTGATAAGGGATCTCATGGACCAAGGTGAAGACTTTGAACTTTATGTAGAAGATTATAAATAGCCATGGAAAGATTTTAAGTAAATGGATGACATACCATATTTAGTGACATTCTAGTACTAAATGGATTGGCGGGGTACAGGAAGAAGGCATGAAGATGAAAGGAAGCCTGCTGCAGCAAAAAAGGTAAGAAATTCCAAGGGCCTGCAGTAAGCACTGGCCATGAGAGTTCAGAGAAGGTAATATGCAACACAGACATCAGGGAACAGAATCTGCAGGATTAATACCTGTATGTGTACACACACATGTGCACATATGTACATATATAACCAATTATATTATGTGTAAATATATGTTATATGTCTAGAATATATTAAATTCCTACCTAATTATCTATAATATTTGATACATATAAAGAACAGTATATTTGTATAAGTGATGAAGCAAGATAATAAAATAAACACTAACACCTACTTAGATGTGCCATGATTTTGCAAAGATGATAAAGAGAAAAGACCTGTTTTGAATGAAACTTGCAATTTGATTCAATTTGCTGGTGCTCTGACGACACTCCAACCATTTATTTCTTTCTGCAAACTTCATACTTACAAATCTACTATTTTATTATTGCAAATCCTGTCTTATATACAAAGCAAAATAACAAACAGATTTAAATAAAACCAAGAGATGGGTGAAATCATATCAAGGAGAAGATGTGCAACTCTTTTTGATCTGCTCCAGTTCTTTTTTCTTTGTTTTTCCTTTTTTTAAAAGTAAAAATTGCATATATTTAAGGTGTATAACCCGATGATTTGATATACATCATGAAATGAATATTAGTCAAACTAATTAATATACCTTCTCCTCACATAGTTATCTTTTCCCTCACATAGTTATCTTTTCCCTGTGTGAATAGAGCCCCTAGAATTTACTCCGTCAGCACATTTCTGTTCTTCAGTACACTACTAAATCTAGTTATCGTGCTGCACGTCGGATCTCTAGACTTTCTGCTCCTACACAACTGCAACTCTGCATGCCTTGACCAACACCTTCCCATTTTTCCTACCTCTTCACTCCTGATCACTGTTCTACTCCCTGCTTCTATGTATTTGACTTCTTTAGATTCCATATATAAATAAGATCATGCAGTTTCTGTCCTTCTGTGTCTAACATATTTTACTTACGATAATGCTCCAGGTTAACACGTGTTGTCTCAAATGGTAATATCTCCTTCGTTTTTGAGGCTGAAAATATTCCGTTGTGTGTATGTATGTATATCTCAGTTTCTTTATGCATTCATCCATCAACAGACACTTAGGTGGTTTCCATGACTTGGCTATTGTGAATAATGCTATGATGGACATGGGAGTACAGATATTTCTTCCAGGTACTGACATCATTTCCCTTGGGGAGCTATTCAGAAGAGGGATTGCTGGATGTTATCTATTTTTAGTCTTTTGAAGGACCTCCATACTGTTTTCTATAATGGCTGCATCAATTTACATTCCTGCAGTGTACAAAGGTTCCCTTTCCTCCACATACTCTCCAATACTTACCTTTTTGTTATTTTTTTATAATTGCCATCCTAGCAGGTATGAGGTGATATTTTATCATGGTTTTGATTTTCATTTCCCTGCTGATTAGTGATATACTTTTTAAAGAAATAGAGTTCTATCTTGTGTGACTCTGAGTGTTTTTTTAAAGATTTTATTTATTTACTTTTAGAGAGGGAAGGGGGGAGAAAGAGAGAGAGAGAGAGAAACATCAATGTGTGGTTGCTGGGAGTCATGGCCTGCAACCCAGGCATGTACCCTGACTGGGAATTGAACCTGCAACACTTTGGTTCTCAGCCCACGCTCAATCCACTGAGCTACGCCATCCAGGGCTGATTGGTGATATTGAATATTATTCCAGGTACCTGTTGGCCATTTGTATGTTGTCTTTGGACCAATGTTCATTCAGGGCCTTTGCCCATTTTTTAATTTTGTGGCCATTTGAAACCACCTCTTTGTTTTCTGTGGTCCCGCAGAACTCACACAAGAACCTGTTGTCTCTCAGAGATTGGTGAATCGGGAGCCAGCCTTCCAGGCGGCAGCTGTAGAAGTTTGAGTGTTTGATGTGGGTTCAAACCTTACACTCTTCAGGAAGAAGTTGGGACTCGGGGGTTCCCTCTCAATTGCAAAGCACTGTGCCAGGGATGGATTCTATGGCATTAGTGTGTCTCAGCTTTTCCTACCCATTTTGATATGGGTATTTTCTTCTTGCCCTGTGTATAAGAGTTACTGCGTTTTTCTTCAGAGAGGATTTATCCACATGTAGCTGTTTATTTCGTGTGTCTCAGGAAAGAGTGAAACTCAAGTGCCTCCTATTCTTTTGCCTTCCTCTCCAATTGCTTACTTACCTTCCCCTTCCATCTTAAGCAGTGGTATGAAGACAAGGTCTTATTTTTCCTTGAAATGTCTTTCTTTTATGAAACTTTCTTCAGTCTATTTGGTTATCTGCACCAGAATCTGTCCATGAGCCATAAGACTTAAATTCGCCTTTCCTATTTCTTTTCTGTATTTCTGCCAAGCAATTGACTGATAGACAAGCTAAGGCAGATTAATTACACATATATTATATCTTTCCACATATATTGACCTTCATTTCAATTATCATTTTGGTGTAAGTAAAATTAAGTTATTTTAACATAATTCTTAGAAAACATGTCACTGCTTCATAAATCAAACTCAATATTTGATAACTACAATGTGCTTTGAATTTCACACCACATTTTCCACCCCAAAATAATGGCAGTTTAAAAGCAAGTACATCCAATGAGCTGAGGAGCTCTGAGTTGTCTGGCCTGCTTCTGACACCTTCTCCTCTGTTCAACAGATTAGTCTCACTGCGAAAGGAGAAGGTGTGTGTGTAAAGGGCACCCTGAGGGATGCCTCTGACTTATACTCTGTAGCAGCAGCCAGAGGAGGCCAGCCCTCTAGCCACCTTTGGCTATTTGAGACCCCAGGACAGACCTGCATATGAGAAAAATGGCAAATTGTGTTGATGTGTGATTAAAAGCAAAAGTTGCCCCGTTTGAAGAAACAATAATGATATTGTGAATATTATCAATTTTTAAAAAGTAAAGGATGGGGACTTTTGGTTAAAGATAGTAAAATAAAGACACTTTTACTCCCCTTTTCTCACTTGAGATGTCTTAATGCCAGTTTCAAGTAAAGGGAATCAAAAATAATATATATTTAATATAATATGTATGTTGCTACAACTGATGACCCCATGCAGAGCACACTTACCAAATGCTGTGATGGTAAACATAATGATTTCCTTCAAAACAAGAGTCACAATCCTGAAGAGTATAGGCCAAATAATCTGAATAGAGCACTACTACCTAGGGGCTTGATTCAATCACAGGAGAGATAAGAGACCCTTTAGAGATTCAGGTCAGCAATACAGAAAGCTGGGGAGGAAGCTGAAGATGCAAGCATGTTATTCATCATCCAGGACACCCGCCCCCTTTCCAAATCATACCTGAGAGAACCTGGCTAAAGTGCAACTGGATGAGGAAGGAGACGAAGCAATAGTGTTACAATAGAGAATGACTTGCTGTGAGATACGCAATCTGGTTTTTGAGGAAAAAATGGAAAGGTGTGCCCCACCACCACCCACCTAAGGAAATTATAGATTTTGACTCAGACATGCCTGAGTAGAGGGTATGATTTAGTCTCTACCATGCACATACTCACTAATCTGCAGATAGCCAGAATCATTCAAAAAAGTAAGAGTGGTAGTTAGGAAGAATCTAGCCTGTGCATAAAAATCACCACCACCATCATCTATGGATGGATGGACGGATGGATGGATGGATGGATGGATAGATGATAGATTGATAGATAGATAGATAGATAGATATAAAGACTGATAAAAATGCAAGGCTGATGAATATGCCTTATGACAGGAATTACCCAGGAAAACACAAGAGGAGTTCAGATCAAAGGTTTTCTTGGTTTCAAAGAAATTAAGAGCGAGAGAAACATAAAAAATTGCAGATAGAACAGTTACATGTAATTTTGCTTCTTCCAAAAGCCCCACCAAATTTATAGTTAACAGATTTTCTCTTTAAAACATCAACCCACAAAGACCAGGGTTATCAGCACAGAAATCTTGGAACCTAGAAAACAGATAGACATGTGGAAACTGACTTCCTAACATAATAAAACCAATTTTAAAACTGGGAGGTAAGCTGAAAATGACTGCATTTTATACCACAATATTCTCAACAGGCTTAGGAGTCAGCTACACCAGGAACCCTCTAAAACTATTTATAAGGGTGAATGCTTGCCTCTAGGGAGAAGAACTGAGAGGCAGAGCAAGGAGCCACTATTCTTATTAGCCTTTTATTTATCGTTGACTTTTAAACTACAGGCATATTTTACTTCGGTAGAAATACGAGATAAGCCCTGGCTGGTGTGGCTTAGTGGATTCCGTGCGGGCCTGTGAACCAAAGGGTTGATTCCCAGTCAGGTCACATGCCTGGGTTGTAGGTCAGTTCCCCAGCAGGGGACATGTGAAAGGCAACCACACATTGATGTTTCTCTCCCTCTATTTCTCCCTCCTTTCCCTTTTCTATAAAAATAAACAAAATCTTTAAAATATATATATGAGATAAAAGGCTTTCAACCAAAAAGATAGTATCAGACAACAAAAGGAAATAGGTAAATGAATTGCTCAGGGATAAGGTAAAAGAAAAAAATTAAAATATTACATAGATTAAACCTATGAATACTCCAGAACCTTCCCAAATAGAATAAATACAACTAATAGCAATAGAGCTATTTTTTAAAAAAAATATGAGCAAACTATACAAAATAAAATGAAAGTGCTTTTCAATATAAAAATACTTATAGAGAAATAATGTATATGACAGACAAGTAAAACTCATTCAACATAGACGCAATAATAGGAGCTCCAGAAGTAGCAGAAAAAGTTCTTCAAAAGGAAAATACTCAAGGTTGTAAGAGAAGAGATTTGAATTTGTAGATGAAAACACCGCTACCAACAACAAAAAAACCTAGAACCTGAGAAAAATTAAATAAGAACAATTAAACCAAGATATCCTCACTGAAGGTACTGAACATCAAGAAAAAATAAAAAGAATCATTGGCCATTTAGATAGACAAAATAGATCACATGAAACAAGGAAAAAATATAGTCACATCAGATTTCTCTACCTTAACCAGTGCCGGAAAAGGAGGGAGCGCCACCTGTCACATTCTGAACAGAAGAAAAAGTGACCTAGTGCTGTTGTCTTAACCGAGTTACCTTTCAAGAATTAGAGGGCTGACAGGCATTCATTCTCAAGCACTCAAGAACTTAAAGGTTCCAACATTCCCAAGGCTTTCTTTTGCAGTCTGGGTGGCAAAACCTGGCCATCCAAGGAATACATTGGAATTAGGTTATCAGGAAGGAAATTGTGGTTTAAAAGGACTGTCAGTGAACACAAATCGAACTGGAGAATGAAGAGTAAATTACAGTGGGAAATCTAGTTATGGAACACAGTGTAAATGTCATATAATGTGACATTTTCAAAATAGCAGCATATGAACAAAAACTTTTTGCAAAAACAAGTATGTAAACTTATTTTCTCAGTTTTTGACATATGGTCAATAAATAATGTCTAAAGTTGAAATGGTAGGTGTAAAAAGTCTCACTCCAATCTGTGATAGCTTTTTATCACTTTTTTAGAAGCAAATATATTTGTTGTTTAGAAACAAATATATGTAGTGAAGAAATTTATATGTCTATATATGTAATATATAGATAAAATCTTAAGTTCAGCAATTTTTTCATTTTTCACTACAGGTACCTTTCCTTGCTTAAATAAAATTAAAATTCAGTATTACATTTTAAACTAAAATTGGCATGTATAACAATGCAAATATTCTAAAATTATTTTTATAGTATTTCTAACTTCTGTTAGAAATGTACATCTGTGTATATACACACATGTACACATCATATATGTGTGTATACATATATGTACACATTACACGTGTGTGTCTATGCATGTGTGTATATATATAAATGGAATGATAATCAAATATTAACAGTGATTATTTCTGAAAAATGGGACTTGGGATGAAGTTAACTCTCCTCTGTGTTTTTTTTCTTTTGTATTATATAAATTTTTTATAATGAACATGTGTTAATTTAAAAGAAACAATAAAATTACTCTATAGAAGGAGAGGAGTGGCTTCTTTTTGAAATATAAGAGTGCAGGCTTTGAGAAACCACTAATCCCTGACTCCAGCATGCAGGATGAGGAGGCTGGGTTGGTCAGGAGGTGAAAATGAGTAGGCCAGCAACTCCCAAGCTGAATAAATAAATAATAACTGCTGACTTTGCATAGGCACTTTCTCTGTGCCAGGTACTGACTAAGTGCTTTGCAGTCATCGCTCCCTTTCATCCTCAAACAACCCTGTGAAGCAACATTAGTCAGGCAGCTAGTGAGGTTGGAAGGTTCAGCTTGCAGCACTTTGGGAGACACTGCCCACATCGGTCCCTGTGTCTGGCAACTGCTATAGTTACCTGGTAGACAAATAAGTTGTACATTTCTATGCAGTGACCTTAGCATCATTATCCTCTCATAGAGGTTGATAAAACTTGTCCTGGGTCACAAACCTAGAGAGCAGCAGAAGCCAGTTTCGAAGCCTGGTCTATCCAACACCAGAGACAAAATGCTTCACCACTAGTATACAGTGCACAGACCAGCTGCCCCAGAGAGTAGGGATCAAGGAGGGTTCTGGGGAAGGTGTCAGGAAGTGGTAGCAGCAACTGCTCCTGTGTAGTCCTTGGGGGTCTTAATGGAGATTCACATAAGAATATTCGAACTAACCCACAATAGAGGTTTTTCTGACAATAACATTTTACATATACAAATGTGTGAAATGGTTTTGTCCATGACTATGGTGCATAGCATCCAGGTACAATTTTTGATTAGATCATTTCCCTTTTTTTTTCCCCAGCAGTCCCCTCACCACAGTCCCCTGGTATCGCCTCAAGGGACTGCTCAGGCAAAATTACCGTCTTACCTTTGACTCAACATTGGCACCAAAAATCTTAAAGAAACAGAATTTATTTCTGGATCCTAAAACATGTTAATGGTCATAAAACAAACCATATTTATAGCACTTAGCATGATAACATGAAAATGTGGTTCCTGATACATGTTATGTGATGACAGTCAAAACAGTTACTTCATCAAATGGCAAACTTCAAAGTGATCTCTGGTAACTTGTACACAAAACACAGCCCAGACTGACAGTCAATACAGTATGCAGCCTGCTCTCTTTTAGAAGAGGCCGTGAGTGGTGGTAGCGGGTGGGTTCCCAGACATGCTGGGAAGATAGTTAATCTTCAGCTCTGACCCTGTTTCACTAGAGTTCCTTTCTTAAAATACCAAATGCAACTTTATGGGCGAAAGCTTCATTCACGTATTAGTGTGAATTGTTGCCCTAATACAGGCAATATTTGATGGAGACCACTCAAGGAACAGGAGTTTTGATTGGGGTTAAAAGGAGGGAAATTTTGTTTTGAGAATGGGTTGGAAGATTTACGTGGGCCTGGGCATTTAACTAGCCAAAGGAGAATGGAGAATCTGGGAGCCAAGGGAAGAAGTTAATGGGAGGAAAGGGGATCCAGAATATGATATAGAAAAGGAAAAATCTTCAGTTTCACCTAACAGGAGGCAGCAGGGAATAGTCTCAAATATCAAAAACCTCTTAGAACTCCTATGACTGAGTTAGTGTATTAGGCTGAATATCTAAAATTTCCTCCATGTTTCCCCCAATATCCTCACCTAGTCCAACTCAGTTCTCTGGTTTGGGCCTGAGTATTGTTATCCAACCTGGTTTTTCTCCCATCAAGAAGAGGAAAATGAAGGAGAGTCCTGTACATGCTCCTACATCTACCAACTTGATATTCAAAGAACTCCAGAACAGTTGCCATCAAATGAATGCACAGAGCCTACCATAGTATTAAAAATGTTTTGAGCCTATTGATCTCACAACCAATTTCCATCTTGCCACTAGATGTGATTCCAGCATTGTGAAGCTTTCTGGAGACCTTCATTTCATCAGGCATGAGTACCGACAAATTGAAAAAACAATTCAAGAGCTCATGTCTTCCCTACAAACTATTTCTAAGAACTTGGATATGAAGGTAACTGAAAGTTGATGGAACTCATATTATGTTTTACTGCCTGAAGATCATTATAGCTTATTAATATGCCCAGTCAAGTGGTAACTATTCAAGAGAACTCTTTTCTTCCAAAGGACTTAAATAGGACAGCTCATGCATAAGCGCCATGGGTACTGTCAGTTCAATCAACAAATATTTAATGAGTGCCTCCTATGTTCCAGTACACCCACCCAGTCAAGTATGCCACTTGATTTCACTACTGCAGTTGCTTCCTTCCCCTCTGGGTTCCCCTCAAACACTTCAGAGCCATCAATTATTAGCAAAGGGATTTCTCAAGGGTAGCTATTATTGTTAAAGTTCCAACATAAATGTGAATTGATCGTGTTACATCCCTGCAATGGGTTATGTCTCTTACAAAATACTGGATAAGACCACTGTCCTGGATGTTGAGGGCCATGTCTACACTGGCCCCTGCTAATGTCTTAGCTCACCCTTTATACCCAGTGATACTGAACTACCTGCAGGGAGGGGCCCACTCACTCCAATATTGCACAGCCTCCACCTTCTTGTTCTTTTCTGACTGAAATGTCTCTCCTCTTTCTCAACCAGTTAGTGTTTTGACTAAAGGAGCCAATGCCAAGTCCTCTGTGCCCCACTTTGTCACACCTTATGTGAATTTAGCACATCTCTTCAGAAGTTGTTTGAGCAGAATGAAGTGGAAATTCTTTGGGAACTGGGGAAGATGAAAGTTGGGTGTTTGAGGATTCATTTCAGGAAGCCACTTGATCAAGAGAAGAAGGTTCATAGGGCACAGCATTATGACTATGTCACAGTTTACTCCAGCCCCACGAGGCTCTGCTTGCCCATCCTACTGTGCACCCACCTTAGTCCTAATAGTTTTGTGTTGATTATCTTAGTTTTTTAAGGTACTCAATTGTGTTAACAACAAATGGTGACCATTTATCTCTGGTTTTCTGATTTAATACCTCATTACCTTTTTTTAAGGTCTTGACCATAACTTCCAGGGTATTGTTAAATAACAGTTATCATAGAAGGCAACTTTATCTGGCTCCTGATTATACTGGAAATGTTCTGTTGTCTGATGTTGATCTGGCATATTTTTAATTGTGTTAAGAAAGTATCCATTGATTCCTACTTAGTTTTTATTAGGACTGAACATTTAATTTTATCAAATGTCTTTTAGACATCAATTCCTACTTAGTTTTTATTAAGACTGAACATTTAATTTTATCAAATGTTTTTTAGACATCAGTGAATGTCTAAATCAACACATTGGGTATGTTTTGTTTGAGTTTGTTTACTTCTTGGCCTTATCATATGCTATGTTAATACATTTCCCAATACTGAAAAACATTCTTGCATTTCTGTAATAAAATCTATTTAGTCATTGGTACTATTTAATTCTGTATCTAAGTTCAAAAGTGAAGTGACATTGGACTATAGTTTCTCTCTGTACTTAGATTTTAAAAACAGGTAATGCATACATATGGTCCAAAAATCAAAACCATATAACATACCCTGAGAATTTTCACTCCTACCCCATCATCAATCATCACATTCTTTCATAAGTCATCATTTCAGCCAGTGTGTGTGGATCCTCTCAGTATCCTTCATGCAGATACAAACCAATGCAAATAGATATTCTTATTTCCCCCTTTATTACTCAAGAGATAGTGTGTGTGTGTGTGTGTGTGTGTGTGTGTGTGTATATATATATATATATACATATATATATATAAAACAATGCATCTCTTTTTTTTTTTTACCTGAACAAATATGTCCTAGAGGTCTACCATATCATGACATGGAGACCTTCTTATTCTTTGTAAATAACTGCATGCTCTTCCTCTGTATATAATAGCTCAGTTAACACAGTCTCTCATGATGGACATTTACTTTTTTTCAATATTTTGGTTTTTCAAACCGTGCTGCAATGTATAACCTTGCACTTATGGTGTTTTGGGGTATAAGCAGAATAAATATCAGAAGTGGGATTGCTGGGTCCAAGGTACATGTGTTTGTTATTTTGAAAGCTCTTGTCCTCTGTGGGACTTTTACATATTGCACACCCACCAGCAGTAAGTGAAGTGTCCTATATCCTCATTGCCTCACCAGTAAGTATTGTCAACTGTTCAACTTTGCTATTCTTACAGCAAAAAGACATCTCTGTGTTTTAATTAGCTTTTCTTATTATGAGCAGGGTTGAGCATCTTTGCATATATTTAAGAACTATTTAGTTTGGGTTTTTTTTTATCCTTTGCAGTTAGCAGTCTGTTCATGTCTTTTATCCATTTCCCTATTGGCCTATTTTTCTTTTTCTTCTCAATTTCTAGGAGCCCTTCATGATATGAGCTGAAAATACATTTTCCAAGTTTGTCATTTGTCTTTGACATGCATATGTTCCCTATTTGTAGCTGAATTTATCAGTCTCTCCTATTGTGGCTTCTGGAATTTTAAGTCACAGAGCTTTTCGACACAAAAACTTAAAAGAATTGTTCATATTTTATTCTAGCATTTTCAATGCATTATTGTTTATATTTAAATACTTGCTCCATTTGGAGTTTTTCCTAGTATAAGATGTGTCTTACTTGTTAGTTTATTGAAACCTTATAATATTTTTAATATCTGGTAGGGTTAGCCCCTTCTATCACTTTCTTTTGTCCTGGTGATAATCATCACCATTTTCCTGGTGATAATTGTTTTTATATATGATTTTGAAGTCCACCTAATTCCAGAAAAAAAATCAACAAAATAAACTCTGCTCTTAATTTCTACTGAAATCATATTAAATTTATAATGTAATTTTAGCATTGACATAGTCATAATGGTGAATGTTCTACCTACAAACAGAGTATTTCCCGTTTATTCAAGGTTTGCTCTTATGTCCTTCGGGGGTGGGGGGCGGTTTCAGATTTTCCTCATACAGTTTGGCATCATTTCTTCTTAAATATATTTCAAGATTTTGTTTATTTCTTTAGTTTATTATAATGGGTGTTTCATGTATCTTCTGACTGGTCATTTGTTGTATATTATGAAGGCTATATTAATTTATACTCCACTAAGCACATTCTCTTCTTGACAATAGTAATTTTTCAGTTGTTTATTTTATTTGTTTTGCAGGCACACAATCATTTAATTTTTAAATCACTTTACCTAATCTTTTTCTGTTTTCATACAAATAATTTTTCTCCCTTTCCTAACTGCTTTTATTAGTAACTCCAGTGTAATATTAATAGTATAACAGGGATGGTGGGCATGTTGCTTTGTTCTTCATTTTAACAGAAATGCACCCACTGGCCCTGGGTGGTGTGGCTCGGTGGATTAAGAGCCAGCCTGCAAACCAAATGGTCGATGATTCAATTCCCTCTTTGGGCACATGCCAGAGTTGTGGGCTGGGTCCCCAGTAGCGGGTGTGTAAGAGGCAACCACACATTGATGTTTCTCTCCCTCTCTCCTTCCCTCCCTCTCTCTCTAAAAATAAATAAATAAAATCTTTTTTAAAAAAGAAATTAGTTCATTAAAAGAAATACCCAGACTGTTCCCCTTATGATGTGGAAGTTTCCTAAATAAACATGTTTAACACACAAATTTTCCTATTTTATTGAGGTTTTTTAAAAAATCAAAAATTGTTTGAATGTTGTCAAATGCCTTTTCAGCATTTGTAAAGATAATACTACTTTTCTCATTTACTAGAATAATTATTTACATTAATGTATTTCCTATTACTAAACCATTTTTACTCTTTAAAAAATAAACTGCACTTGATTATATTTTTTATTCTGCTGTAGGATACTGTTTGCTGATTTTTTACTTAAAATGTGATCGATGTATATAAATTAAATTAATCTCTAGGGTTTTGTTTAATATTTTCAGATTTTTGGAATTAATGTTGAACTGACTTTAAAAATAATTTTGAAGTTTCTCTTCTTTTTGTATGCTCTGAAACAATTTAAAAAGCATTATACTTTTTCAGTCTTTAAGGATTTCGTAGCTTTGCTTCTAAAACATCTGGGCCTGATGCTCTGGTGAAAAAAGGGCATCCTTTTATATCTTTGTTCAATTTTTTATATGAAAATTAGACTGTGTAAACATTCTATCTATTCAAGGGTCAGCTTTAGTAAGTAAATTACTTTTTCTTGAAAAAGAAAATATTTATCTCACCCATTTTGAAATGTATTGGCATGAAGTTATACAAAATAATTTTAGGATTGTTTTAATCCCCTCTGCTTTTATCTTTTCCCCTTGCCATTTTATAATTATCTTGTGCTTTTCTTTTTTCTTGATTAGTTAGGTTAGTTGTCCCTTAACAATTATATTGATTATTCTCCAATAAGCAAGTCCTTTAATGTATTTTTTAATTCTGCTTTCATTTTTTCCATTCCACCAATTTAAATTTTTGTCATTAATTTCTTCCTTTCCTGCAGTTTGTATTGCTGTTCATTTTCTTTTTGCATCATATTGTATTTGAGTTCTTTATAATATAATCATTTATGATTGTGAATTTTCCTTGAGTATTCATTTATTCCTATATCCCCTGGAGTTTGATATGTAGTGTGTTCATTATTGTTTCCTAGGAATTTTGCAATTGCATATCATATTTTTTTATTTATAAGAGGAGTTATTATATTGGTCTTTTCCCTGAGTTAAGAATTTTATGCTTTGTTATATTACTACTCATCCTTAATTTTATTTCACTGTATATAAAACTTGTATATACTGGCATTAGTTTTTAGAACACTTTTGAGGATTTTTTTTGGCTGGACAGTAAAATTGTGTACATTTTCTAAAAGAATGCATATTCGGTATTTTTAGGGTGTGAAGTTCAGTGGAAATCTGTAAAAAGTAGCTTATTGGTTAGGTCTTCTTATCCTTATTTTTTGGTCTCCTTCTTCTGTCTTGGACTGAGAAAGATGAATTAAAGTCTCATAATTATTGAGTTTCCATTTCATCTATAATTCCAGGTTTGTGAATGTTTGTTATGTTATTTGAATCATACATATCCATCTTTCCTTATCCCTAATTTTAATGTTTCTGTTTTCTCTTCACATTTAGAGCAGGACAAACTTTGCTTATTACCTTTTCAAATACACAATAATCTCATGTTTTCTTCTGTTTCTTAATTTTTTAATATTGTATATTAGTCTTATATTGCTACCATAACAAATCACCTCCTACCTAGTAGTTTATAACAAAACATATATATTGTCTCAGTTTTTGTAGGTCGGAACTCCAGGAGGGCTGGACTGGATCCTCTGCTGAGGATTTCACAGGCTGAAACTGCTGTGTTCCTCTGGGGGAGGGGCTGGGATGAACCCTTTTCTAGGTTCATTATTAAGTTTTTGGCCAAATTCAGTCTCCTGCAGTTGTGGGACTGGGGCCCTTGCTGGCTGTCAGTTGGGGACTGATCTTCCTCCAGCTACCTGCCTTCCTTCTTACATTTTCAATGGGACCTCTCTCCAACAACAAATCAAGTTCATCTTGCACCTCAAATCTGACTTCAGCTACAGCAGGTTCTCTGCTTTAAGGGGCTCCAGTGATTAGATTGGGCCACTTAAATAAAATAGTATACTCTCCCCATTTTAGGGTCTGTAACCTTAATTACAGCTGCAAACCCCTGTGGCCATCTAACAACACATTCGCAGGTGCCACAGAGAGGGCATGGATGTCTCTGTGAGCCAGTCTGCCTTCCTCAGCCTGTCTGTTTCCTTATCCTGCTTTCCTTTGGTTAGGTTTATTATTCTCTTTGTAATTTTATGAAATAAATAATTAGTTCAGATGGCTCCATTCTGCCTTATATAATCATGGAAACATTTAATGCCACCAATCTACCTCTATACATGTGCTGTATCCTTTTGATATGTAATGTTCTCATTATTTTTTCCTAAGTAAATTACAATTGCAGATTTGATTTATTCTTTGATACTTGTGTTAGTCCTGTGAGAAGCAAATGCCATTAAAAAATTAGATGTGCAAGAGATTTATTGAGAAAAAAGACACTGAAGAAAACTGAGGAGGGAGCTGAAGGAGACAGAGAGGCCCTCAAACTGCAACACAGGTCTGATTTCTGTGAGAAAAGGGCAGGAAGGAAGGTCTTAGATTGCCACTCCAGGCTCACAAGTCTCCTTAAGGTCCCTGAGCCATAGTCACTGGTCAGAGGGGTACTGCTCAGGCCCTGGGTGGGAGCAGTGGGGGGAAGTGTGGCTTTGACACGAGGAATGAGTTTCAGGCTCAGGCAGTCAAGGCCCTCAGTCTTGTAGTAGGTGATCTAAGAGGCACGTTTTCACATGAAACATGGGTATTAAATGATAGAATTACTCAAACGATTATATTTTTGCTTTATACTTTTCTTATTAATTTCTAGCTTTAGTGCAATACAGTTAGAGTTATGATCTGTGCTTTTTCTGCTTTTGGAATAGTTTGAGAGTTTCTTCAGTCATGTGTGCTTGGTTACTGCAAGTGCTCAGTGGGTGCTGGGAAAGAATCAATGTTGGCTGTTTGCAAGTTAGATTGGTATAAAAATCTGTTAAGTAAACTTTATATTTTCATGTCTTTCTAATCCTTATTCATATGTTACTTATTTGACCAGTAAAGAATCAAGAAAAGCTATTTAAAATCACTAATACATCATTTCTGTTAGTTTCTCTTTGTAATTCCTTAGCTGTTTCTTTTTAGTTCTATATAGAAGGTAAACACAAGTTCAAAACTCTATTTTTCACTGTGCCTGGCACTTTTAATCTATAGAAATGGCCGTCTGTGTTAATGTATTTAGCCTTGAAAAATATTTTATCTAACAATATTGCTCAGCCTGCTTTCTTTTTCTTTGCTTTTACCATGCTTATTATTTTACTGTTAAAACAATGCTGCCTTTAAATGTGCTTCGTATCAATAGCCTGTTTTAAATGTATCTCCTATAAATAATCATTCATGTGTTACTTGGTTGCTCACCCAATATTTATCTATTCAAACCCTTCCACTATCCCCCTCTTTCTTTTTTAAGAGAACTCGGACTTTATTAAGTGCCTACTCTCTTCCACATGACCACCTGTTTAGGAGCTGAAGGCTGTTTGGCCAAGGTCAATCACATAGTTTCATTCCCCCTCAACAGTGATTCATTTAAGCACGATTATGTGCTGCAGCTCTGCCTCTGTTTTTCCAATCCAGTCCTTTTACCTAAAGGAATGTCCTCAGTGTTTCTGGCATTGTAGATGGCACTCTTAGCCAAACTTCCAAGCCTGGAATGTTGTTTTTCCTATCTTTATATCCCTAAGTCACGCACTTGGGACTCACTTGTGCTCATGTCAGAATTCTACCTGGAAATTTCTGAGGCCACACCTTAAGCCACTTGTGTGTTCTTCTAAGACCCTAACTGTACGTTTAAACACTGACTCGATGAGTATTTGGTGAATATTTACCATTGGCCATCTAAGGAGCACTGAGGTTGTAGTGCTGATAGAGAATATAGTGGTTTACACTGTAACCAGGAAAACAGAAAGGAAGGAAATAATCAAATTAACAAATTGATAAACAAACTAATGTCAATAGTATGTTTTTGTGGAATCATTAGGTAGCCTATTATCGAAAGAATATTGCAGACAGTAGAATCAAATACTCCTCTATTATTATTTCCATGAAGAGAGTTTTACAACTATTGAATCACTCCTTTGGAAAAAAGTCATTTCAAATGAAAACACATTTTAGACTCAAGTCTGCTTCCCAGCTCCTTTAGGAATAAAGTATAATTAATGTAATGGCTAGTGCTTCTGTTCACACACACACAAAGTTCCTTTTTCTACTTTCATTAGGTAATACAGCTCTTAGGAAAGATAGAGGCTTCCAGTTCTGAACAAATCTCAAATTTAAAGACGGTCCAGGGGGATTATCACCATGAAATGAACCTGTTGGAGTTCAAGTAAGTGAATGGAAGATTTTCAATACTGTTAAATGCATTCCTAAGGGTTTAGCCTAATGAAATCATTGGTGTTAAATAAAAACCTATCCTAGGAATATAAACCTGGTCAAGAAGGAAAGCAACAAAAGTAGTGTAGAGGATATTCTACACTAAAGTAGCTTATGTAATATTCATAATAAAAGAAAAAACATGAATATTAACGTTGTTATTCCCTTTGCATTGTATCTCAACTGAATTGATATACTCACTCAGACCCTTCTTACGGAGGAATTTTTAATTTATCATTAGTTGTATATTAAGATGTCTCAATAAAAAGCATTAATTAATGTACATCAATTGCACAAGATTATCAAGTAATTTTTGAAACAACTTTGATTACAAAAACTTTGTTAAAGAGCTTTTAAAAGATTTTCCTTCTAAGATCCTCTAGTTGGCCCTTTACATTATCCCTTTTGAAGCTGGTCTCTACCCTGTCTTAACTGAGTTTTCCCCATGCAATGAAGAAAGCAGTAAAGGAAACAAGACTCCACAAATATTCAAATCACTAGCCTTCTTCTCCTCAAATCCTCCTTGCTTGCTTAGATGGACTGGGATTCCAGTGCAGGCAAAAGAAGATTCTAGACACTTGAATGAAACTCCCTTATGGCCCCTTCTACCTTTGTTCTCTATGCTCTCTGTCCCACATGACTTGGATGTAATGCCTTGGTCAAACCTAGTATTCTGATAATACTCTGCTTCCCCCATTTTCTCCCATCCCTATATTTCATGAAGTCTAAGTGCCATTGACTGTAAGATGTACCATATATTTTTGTACCTCCATGACATGAAGCTATTAAAACATAGCACACCATCATTTTAATACACCTCCCAATTTCAGAGATGTTAAATTGGGAAATGGGAAATGTGTCCTAGGAATTGATGGAAAACAGTACTCATAATTGAAGCTCAGAGAAGTAGATATCATGAGTAAAGAGAAAGTACCCATTTTATTCATCCTCTTCAAAAGCATATTAGGTTCTTAAGATCTAGCACAAGGAGAATGCTCAATAAGTATCTGTGTGGTACTTCATCTAATTCCTTTAGCTTAGAATTAAAATAAAGAGAAATATCCAAAGGAGAAGTAGAAATGTAAGCTGTTTCTAAAAGTTCAGTGTAAGAATTGATTTTATTGGGGGAGAAGTGGGACTTGTAATTTGCAATGGAAGACTGGCAAGAGACAAAGTGTATTAATAAACAGGGAAGAGGGAGAGAGGAGATGTTTAAGACGCAGGGCTGACTGCTTTATTGGTGATGCTGTGTACTGTTTCTAACTTTAGTCCTGTGGGAGATTGGCTTATAGACAAATAATCTTAGCAGTTAAATATGAATGTTGACACTTTTGTAATAGTATAAACTTGAATCATTTTCTCACCAAAAATAATGAACTTTTAACATTTCATTAGTCTGATAGTACGCTACAGTGACCTTATAAATCAGATTTTTCCCCAGGCAAATATTTATGATCTCTAATGAATCACTGAATTACACAACTCTTTTTTATTTAAATGTTCTCTATCATTTCAAAATAAAAAAGTAATATGTATTCACTGTAACAAAGAAAATAAAACAAAGATGAAAAAAGAGGTCACCACCTCAGCATCCTAATGTCACCAATGCTAACAACTGGGCACATATCCTTCTACACCTTCCTCCTTGTTAATGTAAGTATATAACAGAAAAACAACATTGTGTGTGTGTGTGCATATATATTGACATACACACATATTTATACATGTATATTACATACAGATATATAAATCACTCATTATATGTATAAAGCATGTTTCTTTAAAAAATAAATTCTATACACATTACTCAGTAATTTGTCTCTTTCCAGTACATCCTCAATCTATTTCTAAATTAATGATTATTATTTTTCATAGTTGCATACTTTAACTTACAGATATGCCATAATTAATTCAATCATTTATCTTACTGATAGGTTCTTTGGCTACCATACACAAACAAAATATTATCATGTGTATATCCTTAGATAACCTTAGATATAAGTGCTTTTATTTCTACAGGCAAGATTCCTAGGTCAAAAAGTTTACATATTTATTTTTATAAATTTTTCTAAAAGTGTAGCAATTTACATTTCCACTAGCAGTGTGTGAGAAATCTTTCTCAACATTCTTACCAACTCTGTAATTTATCTCTTTTTAATATTTGCCTATTAAAGAGGGAAAAAATATCATCTCCTTCTTTCATTTGTATTCCTTTTATCATTTGAATTTTCTTTTCTGTGAATTGCTTGTTATTATCATTCATCAAATTTTGTCATGATTTTCATCAGTTTTAATCAATTGATAGGGTTCCTTTACACCATGGATATTCACTTTAACTGAGATATGTGTTGCAAACCTCTTCTTCTCAAAGAGTAAGTAAGGCAGATAGAGCTTTCCGGGACGCCCCCACCCCCCCGCCCACCCCCAATCAAGGCACTTGTCAAATCAAAGTTGGTGGATTTAGGATTTGTTTTTCTTTCTTTTTAAGAAACAAGTGTCTCTGATCAAAGGGATTAAAAACATTTTAATAACATTAAAGGGTAAGTGTAATTGAGCAATTTTCCCATTTAGAAACTTTAATATATTCAAGTTTAATGGCCAACTAAATATATTTTATATGTAACTGAAATGTCACAGTATTTTCTGAGAGTTTGCTAGTGAGTTCCTGGGGCTTTGGCACTGACCATGTGACCTAACAAAAGGGGCTCTGTCATGTGAACCCCCACACTAAGCGTCCTTTTCCAGGAGGGTTTTAGTGTTCAGTTAAGTAATGACCCCAACCCACAACTCAGTGCTTATGGAGCAAGTTTGGGACATCACAGGTGTCCTTGAGAATGGGTTTGGCAGAGGCAGCACCTACCAGTCACTCCCCAAAATGGCTCTTAAGGCTAACGCTGTCTAGTTGATAGTGATTTATAAGAAACAGTATTTAGTCAATGAAACAAATGCATAGACTTGAATTTTCCTGCATGACTTTGAAAGTGCTAACACAGTGGAAAGTTACAAACTATCCAGGCAAGAACATGTCTCATTCATCCTCAGCACCGCTTACTTAGACACAAACAGAAGTCAATGAAGGGAGGAAGGAAGGAAGGAAGGAAGGAAGGAAGGAAGGAAGGAAGGAAGGAAGGAAGGAAGGAAGGGTTTTGAGCACCTTTAATATGTAAGTTGTGGTTTTAGACTATCCAAAGACAATCATAGCCACATATAGTTGGGAAGAAAATGCATAAATAAACAACAAGGTAAACACAGGGAAAAAAAGTGAAGACAATGTTGCATGAGACATATCATTAGGCATAAGTAAAATAGGGATTATAATTTACAAATGCCTACCAATCACTAAGTGCTCCAAATACGCAAGTGCACCCAACCCTGTAGAGTGGGATTTATCCATTTTATAGATAAGGAAACATAATTACAGAGATTAAGTAATTTTTACAGTCACACAGCTAGAAAGTGACTCCACATCTTAGGCTATGTTTGTTAATCTATGATGCCTCCATCTCATGATCCCCCTTATTAGTAAACTAATTATGCACAAAAATTTAGAAAAATGAGAGATAACATCTACCTGAAACCAGAATTTTGTGAGGCTGTGAAGATGTTGGCATTTAAGCTCAAGTACAACTTGGAGTGACCAGGAAGCAGGTCTTGCTATCAGGGTAGAGTTGGAAGTACTGTTTAATTAGTGTCACTAATCAGAAATCACAGAACATTAATAAGAAATTACTTTATGGTCTATAAGCATAAATTTAGCCAAAAAATATTTCTGGAAATTAATTTTTTGCTTCTGAAATGAAAATTAAAGTTTTAGATTTAATCTCCACTTATTTAAATATTACCAAAAAATGAAAATATCTTCATTTTTAATATCAAAGGGCATTAAATCTTTTTATATTCACACTGGTTAAAGCTGCTAAATTCTTAAAAGCCTGTTAATAGTTACAGCTTCTAAAACTTCAAAGTTCTCATATCCTCTTGAAAAGTTCATTGAACAGGTTGTTGAATGAAAGACTAGGTTGAAAGCTGGCCCGTGATGAAGCTCTGTCCTCATTTGTGTGTGTCAACCATAACCAGGGTGGTCTCTAGGGTATCTGTTCCAACCTTACACTCTGCCCTCACCACTCAGTCTCAGCACAGCTGTCTGCCCTGAGCCCTGCTGTGTCTATAGATCCTGGTCACATCTTCTTTTACTCTTTTGTAACTCCCCTTCTTATAATTGCCCTTGGAATATATTTTAACCTGACTCTACCAGTATAAAAATTCAGGAAAAAAACCCCAGCCAACATTATCCTAGTGAGATTTCTGATTATAATTTGAAAATATTACTTCAGTGTTTTGAAAAAGGGGAAAGAAAAAATCTATCTATCCATCCATCCACCCATCAATCTACCTACCTCTTTATATCTGTATATGTCTGATAGAAATACCCCCCTAACCATTGCAATAGATGATTTGAGAGCTAAAATGTGACTACCATCCAAGATAATTCATAATGTTAAGATTTGAACTATAATTTCTACAATTAATGGAACAGCAATTTTTACATGGTAAATTGTGTCTATTATGTTAGGAAAAAAGTCTAGGGAAAGAAAAAGGATTCACATAAACTTTTACTCTATCCCTATCTTTCAAGGAGAATGCTATTGAAATAATGTTTTCCTGTTTTAATAAACTACCAACAGACAGAATCTGCCTTCTGGTAGTTACCAGAAAGTGAGTCTCCAATTGCAGGCAAAACTGTAATGAAAGGATCATAAGTAATAATTCATTCTTTATGGCTTTATTTTGATTTCAGAATTTCAATTACTGGTGTAACCTTGCAGGGATACTGCTTAGACACCTTGGATTTTAGAGGGAGTTTAATGTTGCACCAGTGGTGAAAGTGCTTTCATTTATTTACGCAGTAAAGTGAGCAGTGAAGTCTGGCTCCTCCATTGTAAAGCTACCTCTTCGTTACCTGAGAATTTACTGCCCCCTTAACCACCGCTATTAATATTTCCACCAGGAACAGGGAAAGGAAGATGAAAGTCAAAGTTTAGGTATCTCAATAGCTTGGTGAGTCTCTGATTTATTGGTGAACAGCTGGAATAAAAGGTATTGAATGAGAAAACATGGCTCATTTATTCATTTATTTAGCAACTCTTTATTGAGCACTTTCTATATTTTAGGCATTGTTTGCAGCCAAAAAACTGTGTAATCCTTGGCCTCTTAGGTTCTGGTGAAGGAGAGAGCACACCAATGAGTGTGAGGTTCTTGACACTTAGGTTCTGGTGAAGGAGAGAGCACACAAATGAGTGTGAGGAGCGTTTTCAAGGAAAACAGAGTAAGGGCATAGAGAGCATCAGGTGGGAAAAGGGTCATTGTTTTTTTGTCTTGTTTTGTTTTAGTGTGGTCCCAGAAAGTTTCGGCAGTAAGGCGGTGACTGAGTATAAATCTGAACGAAGTTCAGGCAGGAGCCATTGTGTATCCTGAGAAGAGTTCCAGGCAGAGGAAAGAGTTGGCTAAAATTATATCCCCCTTTCAGTTGGGGGCTTACCTATCTGAAATCCAACAGCTGTTAGCCACAAGCAGGAGTGTTTGGAAATCCTTAGAATAAGAACAGGAATAACCAACCTTACCTTCTTCAGTGTGGAGGTACTCGCCTGAATCATGGTATGCTTTCTAAGTATGAAATACCCCTTTCTGTATCAAAAAAATATAATTCAAGGAGATGATGATCAGAGCATAGTTACAATACTACAATTATATATAACTTATGGAAAATTAACTTTTTCCATTCCTTGATTTCAGCATCTAAATCCTGGTTTCTCAACCTCAGCACTATGGTCTTTTGGCTGGATAACTTTTGTTGTGGGCTGTCCTGTACATTTTAGGATGTTCAGCAGCATCCTGGCATGTAGCATTCCTCAATTGTGAATAACAAAAGTGTCTCCATACCATTTCTAGGTGCCCCATGGTCTAAATAAAAATGATTATGGCCTTACACAACTTGTCTTTTCTGATTATTAGTCTAACACTTTTTCAGGAGAGCCAGAGAGGAATATTTTATGTTCAGCATGTATTAAGCAATCTCCAATAATAAATATCACAAACTAAATTATCTGCATGCAATTTTTAGTAAAAACAGTTAAGTGACTATTGTTTCAAGCCACAAATAATCTGAATATTTCCAATATCAATATGCATTGCTCCTGCCAATCTAATATTTTTCCCATTCTCAAAGGGAATTTGAAACTGACATCTCATCATGAGCCAGTGACATACGGAACACACACACAGAAACCGCTGGACAGGCCCCGCCTCTCATCCCACCTCTTGTCAGTTCCCTCTTAATCGGTCCGGATGTGGACCCTTCCTTCTGCCCAAACCCTCAGCCGCTCCACAGTGACTTTTTGATGCCGGCAGTTCCTTCCTGCACTTCGCCCATTATTTTCTGGTTTTGCCCGCATCAGTAATTCAGCATCTCTTTAAGTCTTCCCCCTAACCCACCCTCCAAGAATCCATTCACAAAGACCCATTGTTGGCAATGGGAACTTGAATGAAGATTTCACCTGAGACAGATGAGACAACCAAGGAATGCTCTGCTTCCCGGAAGTCTTTTGGGGGCTCTCTTCCTTCCCCCTTCCCCCTTCCTACCTCTGAGTTTTCTCTCCTCAACTAGATGATGCAGGTCCATCTGGCCCAGCTCCTCTCCCAGCTTTGCAGTGGCCCTTGCAGATCAGGGGTTCCCTCAGCCAATCTGCCCACTGCAAAGACTGTTGCTCACACTTCCTAATACACTCTAAATGAAAAATCACATTTCATGACATGTGAATACAGTAGGAAATTTAAATTCAGCATATATAAAGTTAGATTAGACCACAACTGTGCTCTTCTGTTCATTTTCTGTCTATAAATACAAGCCTTGCTAATCTGTGTCAGCTATGGCTGCTTTCCAGCTGCGGCAGCAGCTCTGAGTGGTTGCAGATCTGAGCGGTTGCTGAAGAGACCGACCTGCAAAGCCGAAAATATTTACTGTGACCCTTTACAGAAGATTCCCAACCCCTAGATAAAGTAATACTCACCAGCCCAGGTAACTTAGCGAAGTATTTCTTCCAGACACATGCGTGTGTACAGGGCCCTGACAGGAAATCTGCATGGGTGACAGGTGTTTCTGTCCCTGGTCGCTGCAAGTAAGTGTATTTTAGAATGTGTGGAGGGGTGTTGGCAGTAGCTGTGCTGAACACAAGCTCAGGACAAGGAGCCAGAGCACGCTTGCCCCATCCCACATCACCCATAAAGACTTGCTAGACACACTGAGCCTCATCATCTGAAAAAAACTGGAGGTGTTTTTCAATACTAAATTATAGTTTTATGTTTAAATTCACTTATTAAAATAGAACAAATTTTTTCCTTAGATTTAATTCACTCTCAAATAATCTGTATGAGGAAGTTGAGAAAATTAAAAAATGGATAGAAAACCAGTTCATCAAATATGAAAAAGACCAGCTGGGCCAAATGAACCAGTGTCTGAAGCGCGTACAGGAGAAGCTGGTAAGTTCTGCTATTCAGGAAGCACGCTGCCGCATGGCCCTTGTCGGGAGCTTGCCAGTGAGCAAAGGTCTTGAAAGTCGCATTTCAACCCGCACTGTGTCAGTAACTTCCCTAGTGGGAGGCAGGGGGTGGTCACTGGGACAGGAAGCTAGAGGCCTGCCTTCTGGTCCTGTTTGCTGCTCCCCAACTCTGTGAGCCCACCCTGCCCAGACTGTGTTCTACCTCTGGAGTAATCAAGACGTTTTTTTAAAAACAGATTCCTTGTCCCAGCCCAGAGCTGAGGCATCAGCCAGGCCTCCCCAGGCCTCCCCTGGCCTCTCCTGGGAATTTGCGCTGTCAGGCAAGCTGCCTGGGTGGTGCTTAGACACAATGAAGCCTGAAAACCTCTTCCTTAGACAAGCTGTTTTACCTCTCCTGAGAGCCATTAGCAGATCCAAGGTTTTCAAAACTGCTTTTCCGAATCAGACCTTGTAGAGGGACCCTTGCAGAGGGGCCTTAGGGTGAGGAGGCTGCAGTCTGTGGGAAATGCAGTGCAGGTCGCCCTTTTCCCAGTCCCGCCAGCACAGCAGCCCTGTTGCTGAGCCCAGAGGAGAGAGAGCAGCACTTGCCATCGGGGTCCTCAGCGGCTGCCAGCCTTGAAGGTGATTCAAATATGTTTCTGGAACTTTGTTAGAGGGGCTTTAGGCAGACCAGTAAATAATGCTCCCGACCCCCTACCCAAGTTTGTAAACAACTGACAGAAACCTGGTCCACAAGATGGAGAGAAACACTACAGCTTTGTCACTGATAAGGCTTTTGATAAGACCTCAGCCCAGCGGGCCTGCTAGTACCCTGCCTGATTCAGGCAGATGCCTCCACCAGCTCTAGGCAGCACTACATGACCACAGGGTCACTCGCACACAGAAGCTACCCACCACCAGGAAGAGAGAGACTGGAATCCACCTTCCTGAGGCAGGCAGGACTAAAGAGAGAGAACCAAGGGGGCAAGCCCGTCTAGCCTGTTCTTGCTCCCACATTCCCTGTAGGGGAGAGAGGAGCAGAGAAGCTAATTAGCCTCAAGCTGCTGAATGTTAGAATCACCAGGAACACTTTTACACTAGATCCATCCCAAGCTCCATCATAGATCATTTAATTAAATCAGAATTTTGGGGGTGGCATATGGTCCAGGTGATTCTAATAGCACAGTGGAGAATCGCTACTCCAGCTGAAGTTGATCCACCTGGAGATATGAAGTTCAGGGAATAAGGACATCTAACACTTAGGAGCATGTCCAAGGAGCTTGGGTCAGGCAGAATTAAAAATACCTTGCTTCTGTCAACACTAGGCTGAAATTCCAAATCCTCAGGTGTTTTTGCAAGATATCATCTGTTCCCTTTCTGGGAACTACAAATGAACCAGGCCAAACAAAGAGATGAATCTTATACTTGTGAACATAGTTTTAGATGCAAGGGAACTTAGTTTGAATTTCCACACTTAATATGGAAAAGTGAATTTGTTAAAAACATTCTCTAAATTGAGATACAAATCCACATAGATTTTCTTATCTCCAGTTTTATCATGTGATCTCTTTTATAGGAGAAATCTGAAAATAAAATGGAAGAAAAATTACTGCAGCTTTCCAGCAAATTAGGGAATTTCATTAACACACACAAACAGGAAGCAGAACCAAGCAAAGCAAAGCATATAGAGAACAAACTGTCTAAAAAGATGAGCCAACTGGAAAAGCACATCTGGGATGAATTAGAGAAAATGCAGAATGAGTATCAATCAGGTGAGCAGGTACCTTTAATTAGGTGAAGAACATCAGTTCTTTCATGTCCAATCTCTCTGCTTTCTACTTTGAGCTCATGGCTGGGAATTAATTTTGTCATTAGTGACCTTCTTTTGTACTTAACCTGACTTTCCTATCTCATAAAATGTCAGCATACCACTGGAAGGTAGGTAAGTTTTACTTTTTTCATTCACACTTGGCAGCGCCACAAGCTTGTCATTGATGTGAGGTTTTTTAACTATGATCAGAGACTCAGAATCATTAGACACGCAAAGTCCTTGGAGGTCATCAAGATGTGGCTTGTGGGTATATCATGAAACTAGGAGTCTAAATCATTGAACTTGCAGGTAATGAGCCTGGACAGATGTCAGACTGGAGACATGAACTTCAGAAGAAGGAGAGATGAGTTAACAGAGGCTGGTGTACCTACAGTCTTTCTCCTTAAGGAGGCAATGGCAGCAGTATCAAACTGAGCAAACGACTGGCTTGAAAGGCCCATCTAATTTGTCACGGCGAAGGATGGGGACGAGGCACCGTGGCGCAGCCATCTGCTTCCAGTCGCAAGTTTAAGGGAATTCCCAGGAACCAGAAGTTTCCTGTAGTAAAGAAAGCCCCGACTCATTTTCTGTCCCCTAGGTCTTAGAAAAATGCATGTAAATTCTACCTAATTTTGATCCTATTCCGATATGCCTTGAAGGTCTCGGAAAAACATTATGGTCTCAGTCTGCCAGATGTTGCTGGCATATAAACAAAATTCTCTGAGTAGAAACCTGACCCTCACTACCTCTACTTGCCAACTCCTACTGCCAAATCAAATAATAAATTATCTGGGTAGCAATCATGTCCCAAACTTAACCAACCATTCTTTTAGGGCCCTGCTTTCCACTTGTGTACCTACCAGAGGTTCAGTTTTATTCATTCCAGTAATACCACCACAGCATGAACTGAAGAGGGATTTGCAAATTACATGTCTGCATTTTATCAAGTGGGAATTTAGCAAACAGGGACTCCAAACTAAGGGTTGCTCCTTTATGCCTTTAATAAAAATGTTGAGAAATGACTATGTGAAAGGCTCAAATGAGCAAGCACTGGGCCGTACCCTAAGGAGCTTAAGGACTGGGAGGCTGCGCTCCTGAGTGAGCAGGCTCACTCAGAGACAGAAGGTGCTGGAGGGCACAGGGGAGGGGGAGCCACCGGTGCTGCGCTGCCCTTCATTGCCCTCAAACCCGTTGTCAGGGAAGTTTAAAATCTCATCTGAGGTCGGAAAGGTCTTTACCTTCAGTTTGATGACAAAAATAAAAAAAGAGATCCAAATCTCTCATCAAAGTGTACAGAAAGAAGAAGCTAATTTAAATTTCTCTCTTGAAATATAGAATCATTCCATTATGCAATATATTTGGATGGGGAGAGAAAAGAAAGGAATTAAATTTTCACAACAAAGCCAGATAGAAGTCAAAACACTATTGTTAATGAATCTTTATGACATACAAGAAATGGTTATACATTTTTAGACTGGTCTTTATAAAATTTAATGTGCTTTGAATTAAAAGATGATCAGTTATGGCAGGACTGCTGATGAACAACTTCTGTAAAAAAAAGTTCCAATGCATTAAATGAACTCATATCTTTTTCCAGGATTTAAATCGATTCATGACTCTCTCAGCTCCCTCCAACAAATACACCAGACAAAGATGGATTTAGAGATATACAAAGTACAGAAAGACCTAAAGAAATTACAGCGTAAGATAGTGGAATTCCGGGAAGCATAAACTTTCTAGTCATCTTCTTTTCACCAGCCAGTGGAGTGCTTTGTTGGTAAAAGTTGGGAAGAAGAAAGGTAATATCTCTGAATGTTTATTGCTTCTACTATCTCTGTATTTCTTACCACCTTTTTAAGGAAATGAATGTATCAAAAAATCTAATAAAACAAAGAAGCTTTATGAAGTTTTCATTAATTTATTAATGAAAAAATTAAATTTTTAACATACATGTTATATTTTCATACTTTTATTTACCCACAAATAAAAAAGAGCAATCTATACAATGTAAGTGAGTGAAGTAGGCCAGTATAATAAATTTAAAAAATGGCAGGAACTGTGGCAAATTGGAGACCATTTACCCTGTCTAAAAAGAATAGCCACTATGGAGTTCAAGTTTACTTAACATAAATATTATCTATTAGTGCCAAAATTTTTATTTTTCAAAGAAACCAGAAATCTGGATTTTATACTAAAACCTCTGCATTTATAAGAATTAGCAATAGTTGGCCCTCCATATCCATGGGTTTTGCATCAGTGGATTCAACCAACTGTGGATTGAAAACAGCCCTCCCCCCCAAAAAAAGAAGTTCCCACAATGTCTCAAAAAAGGCCAAACTTGAATGTTCCATGCACCAGGCACTGTGCTGAACCCCTGAGAATAAAGGGATGTGCACGCACACCCCACCGTAGCCTGCATGCAGATACAGGTTATATGCAAGTACTGTGCCATTTCATAGAAGGGACTTGAACATCCTTGGATTTTGGTATCCTCAGGGATGGGGGCCGGGAGGGTGGTCCTGGAAGCAACCCTCCCCTTCCCATCCAAGGATACTGAGGGATAGCTATAGTTCAAAATGTCAACAGTTCCTAACCTATGAAGGGATGTCTGTAGGGCAGATCTGGTCGGTGGGCTGCCCATTTGCAACTTCTGATCCAAAGATTTTTGTTTTCTAGCAATCTCAATATTTATAGCAAGTAATATTTCACTGTGCTCAATATATATAAGAATTACCAGTGACTAAAGAGCTAACTCATGCAAAATAAGAGAACACAAGTTTATGTGAAAAACATCCAACATGATATAATCTAGGTGCCACATTCAAAAGCACTTCAAAAACACTAATTAGTTTCCTATAAAATTAAAAGATTTCTAACTTTTCTAGATATAGATGTTAAATATGGAGTCTGGTATTAGGCAGTAAAGTAAGAAAAATGAAGCAATGTATTTATGCCATGCACTATTCTCTAGAACAAGGACCAATTTCTAAACTAGGTGAGGGAACTTTGCTTCAGACGTAGGCTCCTTCCTTGGCTTAGGGAAGAAGAGTGATAATGAACAAACTTGCCTTCCCAAATAATTTTCCGACTAATGCCTACCTTTAATTTTTTTAGGTGTATGAAACATCTGCATTTATTTTTAATAATTTATACTCAGCATAATTGAGTATTTTCCAAAAGATTTTCCATGAATTTAAGAGTTTAAAATGCAATAGCAAGTGTCCTTTGCTATCAAGTGTCATACTACAGGACAAAGGGCTAATGTCTCAAGGAATCCCAATAACTCTTGCAAGGCAATAAAAAAATATAAATCAATATGTGTGTTTTTAATGAAAAGAGAATATGCAGAAGAGTATGATAAATAATAAATGGCCCTGGCTGGTGTGGCTTGGTTAGTTGGAATGTTGTCCAGTAACCGAAAGGTTGCAGATTCGATTTCTGCTCAGGGCACACGACTGGCTTGTGGATTCAGCCCCAGGTCCAGGTGCATATGGGAGGCAACTGGTTGATGTCTCTCTCTCACATCAGTGTTTTCCTCTCGCCCTTCCTCTCTCCCTGCCTCTCTCTAAAAGCAATGAAGGGGTGTCCTCAGTTGAGGAAAAATAAATAAATAAATAAATAAATAGTCAACCTACTAAAGAAATAAAAATTAAAGGAATCTTCAGCTACCATTTTCAGACTGACAAACATCAAAAGTGATTGATAACACTGGGTTAACAAGGGTACAGAGAAATATGTGCTCCTATACATTACTGGTGAGTCTATAAACTGATGTGATGGCTTAGAGGACAATTTGGAAACTTCTATCAACATTTTCAGTATATATATCCTTTGACCCGGGGAGTCTAAATTTCTATTAGAAATTGATATTACACGGGGAGTGCAAAGAAATATGAACAAGGATGCTCATTACAGCACCATCTGTTGTAGTAACAAAACCAAACCTGCAAACAACCCAAATATAAGGAATTGAGTAAAGTGACATCACCAAACAAAAATGCTATCTAGCCCTTAAAAAGAATTCATAAAGATATTCAGGATACATGGGTGAAAACAAGCAAGTTGTGAAGTGATATGGCTATGATCCCATTTGTATCAGAAAAAAACATTTTAAAGGAAGTTAAACACAATATGCATTGCACAATATGTGAAAAATAAGAATGTATAACAAACTTAGCAGTGAGGGCATGAAGACTTGTTTTCTAGTCAGCATTTATTAATGCTTTTACATTACAACACAATATTTTATTTTTAGTGAAAATATATTTTAAAAACAGCCTCAACAACAAATACACTATTAGGCTGAATGAGTAACTCTTTGTAACCAGCCAAACAAGTGGTGGTAGGAAGGGTTAAATTAGGAATTCATGCAGGCGAAGGGCCAAGGCATCCCACTCATACCTATTTTTAACTCTACAGACACAGCTACAAAGGACACACACCAAGTGAGGGGAAAAAAGAAAGGATGCTGATGCACTTTTTTTCTTGTAAGCAAAATGCTCCAGATGAAAATGTAATTCAAATATTAGCACAGGCTCAAGTGAAAAGCTTTCCTGAAATGGGTTTCTCTCATTGGTGGTGACAGGGTAGCAACTGAACATGCTGCTAGGGGGTAATCAAAGGATCAAATGTAAGCAAAGGGTCTTCTGCCGGCATTGTCTAGCTTGGGATCCCAAGTTGGGATGTTCACATGTCTGCACAGACTCTAGATGATGCACAGACTCTAGCTGGCCCGAGAACTATGCCTAGTGAGACAGTGGGTCCAGGTTTTGTGTGCCCTAAAGCTTGCAAAGTTTTTATTTGTTGTTGTCGTGTCCTGATGAGTTGGCACGCTAACCTGCAGAAACATTCCTGGAAGCCACTGCTACCCCAGGTCAGTAGCAGCTTAATTCCATACAGGAGTGACTGTGACCAATGTAAAATATCCCTCTAACTCAAATGTATCCCCACCTCAGCTTCTCTTTAGCTGGATCCAAAGATACCCACAGCCATGCCAGGGGCGCCTGACATCAAGAGAAGTGAGTGGACAGTGGTCCTAATCAACCAGTGACCTTACTGTAATTAAAATGTCTGTCTTCTGTGAATTTTACAACCACCTTGTAAACATATCACTAGGGTTCATGCAAGTGAGGCCCTCTGAAGTTCAACAGCCATGGTTTCACAGTAAATTCACCTCTGCTCAGGGACCAGTAGGACATTGGACCTCCCTCCCTTTGCATTTATTTTGCCATGGATCCAAAAGGATGACAAGGATGGACGACCTACCTAGAGAAGCTCAATACACATGGCACTTTATTCTATACCAAACAACAAATGTTAATCCCTTGAGAAATGTCAGACTTCTCTCTTCACATATACAGGGGAAAGTTTGAGAATCTCAGAATCTGCAACCCAGATCCACCCACTAGACTTGAGGCAAATGTTCAAATATCTCAGATAGTCCTCACTTCAGGTATAAACACCACCTAAGCAGGCTTATAGTCCAAGGGTCCTGCAACCTCCCAGCGTTTCCTGCCATTTCTTTCCTCTGACCAAAACCTGCTTAGGGGGGAAATCACAGGAATTTATTTACAGGGAGGACTAAATTATAATGTTCAAAGTATTTTTGCTTCCCCATTGAGGAGGAAGGACAAATCCACCACCTTATGCTGCCCAGGTATCTGGCTTTCAGCCCCCCTGGTACGTGGATGTACTCAGCACCTGACAGCCAGGACAACAATAAGGCCGGAGGGCAAAGAAATTGCATCCCCGGAGGGCTCTGTACACCAGCAGCTGTCCCCTCTCCCACTGAAAGTTAGCAAACATCTACTAACCACTACTAGGGTCTCCCATAATAGCAAGTAGTATCCAAACACTCCAAGAAGGAAAAACTTGATCTGTAATACATAAATACACACACATACATGTATGTATTTTTACCTTATAAAAGGTCTCCAGCTTCTGATATTGCTTTGCGGGTTCCATTCATTCATGTGCTAGGCACTTGAGAGACAACACTGAACACACAAAACATGGATCCTGCCCTTTAGAACTTACAGTCTACTGGAAAAAAAACAACAATTAAACTTGCAAATATGTGGGCAAGTGAAGGGTGTAATGGGAACACCTGGGAGAGGCATTTAGCATAAACATGGGGAGTCAGGCAGAGGGGTCTTCTGGAAGAAAGGATGTCTAAATAGAAACTCTCAAGTATAAGCAAGCATTAGCCAAAGGAAAGGGGCTATATACGTAGATGTGGAAGCTCAGGTGGATGGAGTAGCCTGTGCCAAGGCCTGAGGCCAAAAGAATGGAGTAAGTGGCAGGAAAATATGTCAGAACCTAAAGTGTGTGTGGTGAAGGTGGGGAGGAGGAGTGTGGCATGTCAGCAGTGAGAGAGAAGGCTGGAAAAGTTAGGGGTAGCAGGGTGGGCCTAATAACTAATGTTGAAGAACTTGGGCTTTATCTTGAGAGCCCACACTAGCTTTTAAAGGATTTTAAATAGGAGAATGACATCAGATTTGCATTTTAGAGATCCCTCTGGCTGTGATGTGAAGAATAGATTACAGGCACTGGGAGAAGCAAATCTGGGAGGGAAAGGAGGGAAATGATACAGGAGAAACAGGATAATGAGCTCAGTTTTAAACTAATTGCTTTTAAGGTATCTATGTGATTTCTAAGTGGAGGTGCCCAGTGGTGAGAGAGAGATAAAGTTCTGGAGCATGAGAGAAAGAGCTGAGCTGAGGATTTAGCAGAGATATGGTTGCTGGAGTTATGGGTGAGGAAGGGGGACATGAAGACATCAGTGAGAAACAGCAACTCGGGGAGAACTCCAAGGACACCACACTGAAGGGACAGGCAGAAGAGGAAGCTTGAAGTCCCTAGGTGAGTACCTGTAGACAACAGTGAAGAGAGGGAGTAGCATCATTTGAGGGTTTCAGGCTTCTGTGGGAGTTTCTGCTGCCTGATGATGCCAACAACCAACGCGGAGGTCTAGCAGTAACGCCTTACGACCTACCATTACATTTTCGCCTAATGACCCTGTCCTACTGATTCTGTACGCCTGAAAAGTTGGGTACACTCCACAACTCAGCAGGCAGCAACTGTGAATGTGTTCCTGACGGCCTTTCCAAGCCATAAAATAAACGTGCCACATCTTCTCAGCCGCAGGGAGGGTAAGCCCTCTCAGAGAGAGGCAGGGTCACTGCCGGGACAAAGACTCAGTTGTTTTGCCCCTACTAGGCTTGGCGCTGTCCTCCCCAGGAGATGCATCACATACATGTGTAGTAAAGGTTTGTTATTTCAGATCTTTCCCTTAAGATGAAATCTCCATAGACTAAATTTCTATAACCCTCAATCCTTGGCAGAGTTCTGCTACTTCGTTTTCAGAAGGTATTTTCATGTGATAAATGTGGTAAGTAAAACATGATGTGCTCAGCAGCATGTCATCAACCAAGCCCTCTTTTCCAGTCCCAAGACAACCAGAGAAAACAGAAAAATAATGTAAACTTTTGTGCTGAGAAGTCTTAAGGGGTCTTGAGGTATGACAAATTTAAGCTGAAACCAGTGCTACCCACTCACTGTTTGTGACTGATCCCTCACAGTCTTACTTTCCTCATCTTAAAATGGTGGGGTAACAATACCTACTTTGTCTGTTATTGGAAGAATTAGGAAAACATGTATGGAGACATTAACAGGTACCAGAGACTGCCCTAAGCACTGGGTGAACTCATTTAATACTCCAGACAGATGTCTAGTACTGAGGCACAGAGATCAGGTAATTATGTTCAGTTCCACCACTAATAGGAGATGGAGTCAGGATTTGACCTTATCAATCCAGAGAACTACTAAAACATTCTGCTATATTGTTTATCTAAATATATGTGTTGAATCTAATGCAGTGTCTAACACACAGTAACCACTGCACTTGATAAACAGTACTGATTAAGAACAATACAGCTTTTGAATCTTATGGGTAAGACAAGTCCTGTGGCACTCCTTTGTCCTACTTATCAAGACCAGTATCTAAAAATTTCCTATATGTGAGAATAAATAGCTTGGCTTACAATAATTCTAGCAATGGAGTGGAGCAGAAAGAAGTACAAAATATAGATTTCTCCTGGGACAAAATTATGAAGAAATATTCCTCTACGTGAAAAGCACTTCTCTCTCCTGTCTCTGAGGAGGGAGGCTCACAGCTGATGGAGCATTACGGAGGACATTGACTGGAGGTAGGTGTGGCGCTGACACGGAACCCCCCACTGCTATCATTGCCAGGTGAGAGCCTTTAGTACCCAACTACCAGATGCCTCTCCCAAAGTAATGCAGTCTACTCACAAGGGAAACATTCAGGGATGGATTTCAAGTGGGAGGTGCCTACACGGGGGGATGTGAACGGCGCTGGATGAACTGACCATGCAGCCCAAAACAACTTTTATATCAAGGGATCTACCTAGTCTCTATGCCTAAATTCCACAGCTTAGCGCTTAAGGCTTTTAAGTATTCACAACACCAACATAAAACCTTCAAAAATGAACAAACACACACCCATGAGCGTTTGTAAGAATACCCCCTCTGCAGGGATTAGTTGATTACTTAGGAAGGCAAAGTCTTTCAAAAATCAAGGAAGCACTAGGTTGCAGAGACAGAGGAGGGCCAAAAGAAAGTTGATGGAAGGAGGGTTAGAAAAACAGATGAAACCAAGGGCCAGCACTTGTGATGTTATCAATGATTAACTAAAACAATTAGTTCACCACTGGCCTCAGCTTCTATCAAGTCCGAAATCTAACAAGGGCGGAGTACTCCTTATCATTGCATAGGTTTAAATTTGCAAATAAAGCTGGGAAAAAATAATAAATTTGCCAAGTTAGTCCTTTTGCAGAAGCTCCCTTCCTCGGAAGGTTCTTCCTAGAACTCAGGTATAGGCACTGAGAAACTGGTAGCATCAAAATACACCAAAGACACACACCTCAATTCATTTATATTTCTTTAACAAAATTTGACAATACTATTGGACATAATCACAGGAGCCAGATTGTTTTCCTAAGACTTACAGTTTTAGAAGAGTATCTCTGAGTTTTTTTTTTAAACTCTTTAAAGCAAGGATAATCACTACTGTAGATATGATGCAAGAAGAACCCAGCACACAGTAGTCATTCAAACTCTCCCTGCCTGTAAGTCCCCGGTTGCAGAGGCCCCAGTGGGGAGTGACTGCTACCTCAGGAGCACAGAGTGCTCCTCTGCTGAAGTAAATGGTGCTGTCCCGAGATACTCAACCACCTACAAATGCTGGCTCCCACTACATATTATGAGTGCAGGTCCACTTTCCTTTCCAGGGTCTTAGTTCCTAGAACAGATTATCTTTCTACAGTGGAGGTCTCACTGGAAAGGGGTTCTACTCTAAGCTTTGGAAGCATGGGGTGGGGGGTGCTGATCAATGAAAACCAGAGTTGCTGCTTATAGGTTCTGCACACAGTAGTTGGTTTCAGTATTTTGTTGGGCTTACTCTGGTGACTGTAGAACAGAATGTAGCCATTAGAAGTCTAGCTCAAGGACCTGGTTTTAAAACTAAAGGCCAAGAGATTAAGACTTATCTAGTCATATACTCATTCAATATTTTTTTTCGACATTTTTTTTTATTTCAATCATTGTTCAAGTACAGTTTTCTCCCCCCTACTCCCGTTCCAGCCCCTCCACCCAACCCTCCCCCCTTCCCCCCATTACCCCCCACCCCTAGTTTTTGTCCATGTGTCCTCCAAATTTGTTCCTGTAATCCCTACCCATTCCCCCCTGAAATTCCCTCTTCTCTCCCCTCTGGCCACTCATTCAATATTGAAAATTTAAAACATACCACTTTTAATTTAATGCCATTTCTTTTAAAAAGAATTAGAATGAAGTACTTAATCAACCATGTTGGTGATACTGGCCTATAAGTAGTATGTTGAGTGAGACTAGTTCAGATACTATCACAGAAATGAACAGCCACATATTCTTAGTCAACTACTTTTGACATTTTTATTTTCCCAGTAACCATTTTTAATAGCTTGTCATCTTTATCTGATGACCCCTTTTTTTTGCAACAACTTAGGTGATGATCCCCAATTTCAGTAATCTGGTGAAATTCAAACTCAAAGGAATGTATATTCATTTTAACAGTAGACACAGTAAGCAATGTACTAGTTTTCTACTGCTGCCAAAACAAATTACCACAAACTTAGTGGCTTAAAAACATAAGGTATCATCTTATAGAAGTCCTACCTGGGTTGGACCAGGCTGTCAGCAGGACTGCATCCCTTTTTGGAGAACTCCATAGGAGAAATTTTCTTTGCTTTTTCCAGATCCTAGAGGCTGCCCTTACTACATCTTCAAAGCCAGCAATGTAAAATCTCTCTGTCCTTCTGTTGTCACTCCTCTCTCCACTTTGAAGGACTCTCGTGATTCAATGGGGTTTACCAGGATAATTCAGGTTAATCTCCCCCTTTCGAGGTGCCTGCCCCAACTCACATCTGCACAGCCCATTCGTCATGTATTCACAAGTACGGGATTAGGGCACAGATCCCTCTGGGGGCCATTATTCTGCCCACCACAATCAGAGATATCCAAACAAGCATTTTTTTCATTACTCATCTTATCTCCAGAAAAATTAATATTATTCAAATATGTTTTTATGATAGGCTTTACATACAGGTAAAGTATATGGTGAAGCACAAAACCCAAACCTACTTTTTGTACTGACTCAAATTGAGATCAATGTGCACATTATTTCAGCTGTCCAGTGATGTAATATGGAATCCAACCCTTTTATCAAGGGATACACAAGTTTTAATTATCCCTTTTCTGGTATCATTTCCCTTTACTAAAACAAATAGGTATTTTCAATTCTAAGTTCAAAATATAAGAAAAAATATCAAGTGTTTCACAACAGTTGTTCATTAGAGATACTATTCTTAAATTTCTTCAAAACATTTTGAGGTCTAAAGACAACAGTATTTATAAAAAAGAATTTTAGTTGAATAGGGTATTTGTTTAGTTACATTAGAATTTAAAATACTGCTACTGAAAAATTTCTGATTCTAATCAGCCAAAGAAAGAAAAAATCCATTATTACAAAGACAGCTAGAAACTGTGTGTGGTCTTTAGGTGCAATAGAGCAAGTGACTATAACTTTTAAACAAAAAATGAGGCATATACTGTAAATAAGAAAATTTTCTGACTTTTTACTTTATCTGTACAGTCTTAAAAATAAAGATTATTGTACTTCTATCTGATACATAAATGTATATTTCTAAAGAAAAAACAGCCAAAGCAAACAAACAAAAAAACACCCTCTCCTTCAAAGGAAAGGTCAGTTTACTGCCAACAGCTGTGACTCCTTGTAGTAAGCAGCATGGGAGTCTGAGACGTTTTCTATCCATTAGCCAATAAAGTGCGAGAAAGGAAGAAACAAGACATGTAGAGAGAAAAAGGTCCACTCTGCCGAAACAAAGTGTCCATATTTTTTAATATGCAAAAATTGAAATGGATCTGCAAGCCATGCTGACTCATACACAAATCTTTATGCTTCCTAATTTTATTCCTATAAACCTTCCTCAAAGCAGACATCAAACTTTCTATGGAACAACCAAGTATGTATTATTTCATATATGTTACTTATCAGTATATATTTACCTAATTAATATGTCATACTCTTTTAATGTACATCTTTTAATTTCCTTAATGTCAGTAACCTGAGTACTTCTGTCCAATGCTGTTCTATGTCGATTTTGAATTAAAGGAACTCATTTTGTAACGTGAAAAAAGAGTAAAACATTTTAAACTAAGGTTGTATTTTTATCCTAACCATAAATTAATGAGACTCTTCAAGAAATATGACGTGATCCCAAATAGATTGTGTTCCAAAAGTTTACTCATAAGCCGAAATGTATCTCTACCACAGAAAATGACTATCAGATACCAAGCTAACCTATAAACATCTAGTTAATCATTAATGAATGGTAGGTAAAAACAAGCAGAAAAAGTACAATTCTCAAAAAAAAAAAAAATAACCAAAATAGTGAAATAATATAAATACTAAATATTGGTACTTCAGGAAATTACATGTAATGTAATTTTTCCATGTAAAATCAGAAGGGGAATTTCAGCTACTTTTAAAAGATCCGAGAATCTGATAAAACTGATTCACTTAGAATTTGCTTTAAGCATCCTGTTTAGGACAACTCTCCTTTACTAACTAGGATTAAATGACAATATTTAAAACACTTAGCATAGGTCTGGTATGAAGTAAGCATATAAACTTTATTTACATGGTTAGGGATGATTTAAGGCTCATGGTAACTAGGCAGCAACTTGAAGAGAAGGCAACAAACAAGATGTATGTACATCTATGCCAAAAAGAATCACCTGTGATAGTGTTAATAAGGTTCTTTTCCCAATCCTGTCTTCTAGAAAACCTGGGTCTGAGGCTTTTGGAGGCCAGAACTAGAAAATGGAGTTCAAAGGTTACCCTGACTACAGGCCTGGTGGAGCAAAGGCTAACCAAGTCCACACTGCAGGTGAAAGTTACCTGGTTGTCACAGCCCAGAAAGCAGATGGAGACCTAGAGCTGAATCCTGAGCACTTACGCAGATGGAATGGCCCGCTCTGCAGGTCAGGGCAGAGTGGTCTCCTGAGGGAGCAGGATGGCACCAGCAGGGCTGCACCAGCAGGTCTGCACTGGCAGCCTTTCACAGCACAACCAGGCTCAGTCTGTGGGCCCAGCTGTCAACACACCGACTCTGTTTGACAGATGTGAGCATAAGGGAGAATGGGGAGAGAACGGCAAGTTGCTTGCTCTTGTTTAAAAAAAGAAAAAAGAGAAGGATCATTATTGGATTAATCTAGTGATTCATACACTTTAATGGGCATTAGGACCTCTTAGGCATGCCTTTAAAATGCGGAGAACTAGGCCCCATTTTAAATATTCTGATTGCACAGATCTAAATGATGAAAATATTCAGCCAAATTTGAGAATTCATCAAATTATAGTTAGTTCAACAGATTAAACTCTAAAGTAAAATTTAAATACAGAATGTTATGAATTCATATGATCTTACAAAGTAACGTCGTAAAGCTGCTGGTTTGGAAAAACACATAAAATACAACAACATATTTTTGTATGATAAATAATACGTGCAAATGTTGAAAACATTTTTCAAATGCTAATCCAAAGTAAGTGACATAGTTTCTTCAAATATATAAAGTGCTTTTTGAAATAACTAAATGTGCCCTCAAGTTTTAAAATTTGAAATTTAAAAATTATATCTGATATTGATACTATAAAGAAAATAAGACACCATATTTTTTATTTTAGAAAATTCAAGTCTTTTCATCATAGCTGAAGGAATTCCATGATTGAGTATATATTGTATTATTTTCCAATATTTTCCATTCATTTTTTAGATGCAGTCATACACCTGAGTGTCTCGAACTATATAAATACATTCATCCATAGTCTAAGCCTCACCAAGATTTATATCATGCTTCTTCAACAAGATCTGAGATGAACCACTAGTAAAACAGGTCATAAGATTATTTGGATTTTATGAGTTGGCCTGCTGAACTCTAAAATTTCATAAAAACAAATTAAATTCTGCATCATGCTTATTATTATTATTTAGGAAACGACTATTAAGGCTTTATTGTAGGGGATCATAAAAAATCCTATTGTGTACAATGTAAAAATAGAGACAATAATGGTTTACATAACTTTTGAATCACTAAGGGAATCATGGTTTTTCCTCTCATTATGGACTTCTCAAAATCAAAGCTGTTTTTCAGATTAAAGTTACATTAGAGTTCACAGAAAATTGCACCCCTAGTTTAAGAACATAAATGTCTTTAAATTTAAAAAAGGAATAAATAATATATAGTTTTAAAAAAATGTTGCTCTGGGGAAAGGTTATTGATTTTTGTTTCACTCTAACAGCTTTTGGTTTGCTTGCTTTATACAAAGAATTGCACTGTCATTGTGAGGACAGTTTTTGATTCAGTTCCAATGCTCTTGTATCTCCATGAGTTTTGGCATTGCTCACCAGCACCTGTGGGAAATCACATACAGGAGCATTAGCATTTTGTTCATGAACAGTATCTACATTTAGATTCATAGAAGACAAATATGTCAAAGAGCAGTAGGCAATATCAAACTACACAAAAAGCGTGACTACATGTAATCTTTCATTTTTGTTGAAACAAATTGTTCACCGAGAACTAATAACGGAGGTAAGAACAATTTATTCAAATGCTCAATTCGTATAGATGCCAACATTTTGAATGTGACCACTCTCAGCACTGTATAAAATTAAAGGTTTTGTTTGGCAACTTTGTTTACAATACTGTCATTTCTTACCTCTTACCCAAAAGCCCATTCTATGCATAGAACTGTCCAAATGACACCACTTTCCTTTAACACGACAGCTTAGGGTTGAAGCTCTAGATTCTAGGTTCTATCAAGAAATTTTCTGTGATTTTTACCAATTCCACAAACTAGAAGATTTCATGTAAGTTGGTCAGTTGATTACTGAAACAGTTTTTGGTTGTTCATTTTCAAATACTGTGAAAGGATCCATATTTTGCTCTCCTTGCAACTTAACAAGTTAGCCCGCCACGGTATCACTCCTGGTACAGCAAACGACATGAGAATCAACAGATTTGCATCTGTTCCCCGCCCCCTCTAAGTCTCCCAGGAGTGACATAGATGGACACATAGTTTCCCACATACATACTGGGGTGCATTACAAGGGGGAACACTGAGCCCAGGAGATTTGAGGCTGTTATAGTGGGCAGTATACAGGCCTACCCTTTGCTTATCACTGTCCCTCAAGATTGTCACTACATGTGCATCCTTGAAAATATCATCTGGCACAAAGGGCAGTCAGGCCCTCTGCTCACAGGACGTTCAGAAATGCGAGACCCGTGGCGAACTGTCTCCCAAGATCCATGTAAGTTCTTCTCTTTTGGTTTGTGATATGTTGGTTATAATGCCTTTCTCCAGACATTGTTTTCATTAATATTTCTAAAATATTATATATTTCACTAAAGGTCAAACAGTACTTCAAATGTTGTGTTTTAAAAACACTTCCCATTCATTTTTATTGTGTTTTAAAAATTGCTGGCTGAAGTTATGAGAATCTTAACCCAATACATGTATTTTATACTATACATTTAAAAAAACAATTTTAGATATATGCAGACATTTATATATTTAGATACTAGAGCCATCCCACAAGAAATAGAGTAGAAATTGTCACATGTATTTTATAGAAAAAAAAAAGAGGTAGAATAACTTTTCTAAAGATAATATGAACATCCCATTAACTGTTGCTACTTCTAATCGTACCATGTCTACCTATTTGCCTCGTGGCAGTGATCAAGAAATACCACAACCAGGAGCTAGCACCTTTGTCTATCTCCTCCTCTTCTGCACAGCACATTAGGGGGACGTATTTCCTGCTAGTTAAGTCACTAGTTCTCAACCAGGGGCAATTTCACCTCAGGTGTCATTTGGCCATGTCTAGAAGACAATCTTGGTGCCACAAGTCGGGGAGAGGGAGGATGGCAGTGCTGCTGGGATGCAGTGGGCACAGTGGTCAGGGATGCTGCTGAAACCCTGCAGTGCACAGGACAGCAACCCTCACCCCTCTTCGAACAAAGGTCCACATGAAATACTCTGAATAAAATCAATGCCTTACATCAATGAGCTCACAGTCATTTTTGGCATACAAGTGCCTCAGAAGGTACCAACGTGCAGTTGATACAATAGACTTGGGATAGCCAGGCTGATACACCAGTCTCTCCAAAAGCCGCCGTGTCTCTCTGAGAAAAAGATATTCAAAGCATATAAATAATACAAAATATTTCATTGACTAGTCTCTTACACCCATTATTTTTCTTTTGTAGATGTGGTGCTAATTCACATTTAAAAAATTTTTATAACAATAAAGGTAATAATAATGGTTAACATTTATAAAGTGTTTACAATGTGCTATGTACTATATCTAGTATTTTAAATATATGGCCACATTTAATATTCACATCCTTGTGAGGCAGATTGCTGTTATTATCCCCATTAAGGCTCATTCCAAAAAGAATGAGGAAGAGGCTCCTATTTTATGAGCACTTCTGAGTGCTCTATCTCTAACGTTTTTTCAAAACAGGAAGAATATAAATAAATCAATAAATTATCATAAATAGTATAGCATGGAATAAGAACAAATACTCCCTATCTACACTAAAGCCTAAATACATAGTATTGGGCTTTTAGTATGTTTTCAAGAATGTGTACAATGTGAGAATCCATGTAATAACAGGCTGATTTACAGTTGTGTTCCAATTTTTTCTTTCCAAATTTATTAACGCCTAAGACTCCAAAGATGTCTGTACAGGTAGAAACAACCTAAGTAGTGCTAATTCAGAGCTGTGGAACAGGAGGATCTTATAAATAGCATTGGTTTGAAACAGGAACTGAAGAACTTGTCTTGAGGATGCTTCTACATGGAAACCACATAGTGAGTACACTGTTTTTTCCTAGACTGTATGTTTATTTGGGCTGATTTTCGTGGTGATAAAAATTATGAGAGGTACTAACAGAGATTATGAGGGAAAGGGGGTTAGAGCCCTCTATGTAACCCACGCTGAGCATTAGCAGAAAGAGTTCATTAGGAAGTTTAAATCATAGCATAAAACACTTTTTGGTAAAATCAGTCATATAAATGGCCATAAATAAATATTAATAAATCATGCTGAAACTGCTGATTAGCCATATGTCCTAATTCTTCCTTAACACCAATTTTGTGGTATTGGTGTGATCTCTGCCACATATTTACACACATCTGCCTCTACTATTTACTCTGTTCCAGTGATCTATGTTTCTAAACCACTGATTTATTTATGACTGCTCTGTGTTATGTGTGATACTCATTAGGGCTAGTTACTATTCTTAGTATTTTGAAATATTCTTTTTCCTGCTTTTTAATTTTATTTTTTCCATTACCATTTATCCACCTTATACCCTCTCCTACCTCCATCTATCTCCCACCCCGACAATTGCCACTCTGTTGTCCATGTCTATGACATGTCCTTTTTCTTTCTGGCTCGATCCCTCCACCCTCAAACACACCCCCCACCCCAAAGCTGTCAGTCTGCTATCTATGAGTCTGAAACATTCTTGCCTGTTTTATCATTCATATGACCTTTAATTAGCTTTCTTTAAATTTATTTATAATGCGACCCCACCCTCCAATAAAAAGACCGCTAAAAATGTTTTAATCTGAGAAGCTTTTGGATTTTCAGATATAAAACCCACATTATTTATGTATATGTCTTTTCAATAGTTATTGCTTTTCTCATAGTTTACTGGCTTGCAAGAATTTGTGTCCATCTAGCCGTGAACTTCGGCAGTTTGGTTTTATTTGTTTCTAACATCTGCAATACACTAGTGGCTCATCCTAAGACAGTAAAGAGCAAAAGCCCCAAGGCCTTCTTCACCCGAAATACTGTTGCACCAAATCTCATATTCTGTGTCTGTGTTCAAATTTTTTTTAAAACACAAATGTAGGGCTTTATGTCATTCCTTACTGGGTTACTAGAACCAGTCTTTTTAAAATAGATACAGATAAATGAGTATGAAAAGTTGTTAAACTAATCAAAAACCTTTGCTTCTTAGAAGGATTAAAAATAAATATTTCTAAGAAAAAACATGAACAAAGACTCTTCACACCTTGCCCCCATTTTGCGGTTGAACTGTAACAAAGCTTGTACAAGGATGGCCAGCGGACAAAAGCAAAGTTTCAAGGCTTCAGTTGTAGCTTCCTGAACCAAGGACGGCCAGTGATCATCGGAAATGTTGGCCTGTAAAAATATAAGACAAATATCCAATCAAAGCTTTTGACATGTTTACCTTACAAGAATGCAATTCAACTCTCATTTATTCAACGCCTACTTGTCCAAGGTGCCATGTAAATGCGACGAGGAGCATAATTCTACAAAATGATTGAGATCGGATTCCTGCCCCTCAGGAGCTGCTACGTAGCAGCAGACTAGGATAAAGGAAGGTTTCAAAGACAAGATATCACTTAAAAACACTAAAATACTTGTTAAAAGAAAATGCACTATTATATAGGTGAATAAAATATGTCAGTTTAGTTACTAAGCTTATGGTCTACCAAATACACAAAACTCAATTTAACATAGTGAGAAAAAGTCCCACATTTCAGAAATTATCTAAAAAGAAAGGGTGAAATAAGATATCTTAATAAAATCCCATAACAGAAAAAACATGCAAAGCAGACCAGAGATGAAGAAATTAAATTAAAGTCATCAATACTGAAAAATCTTTTAAAGAATCTCACTTTATGGATTAAGAATAGAGTTACCATATGACCCAGGAATCCCTCCTCTGGGCAATTACCCAAAAACTCGAAAACATTTATTTGCAAAGACATGTGCACTGCTTTGTTCATGGCAACATTATTCAGGGTGGCCAAGACATGGAGACAACCAAGGTGTCCATCGACAGAGGACTGAGTAAAGAAGATGTGGTACATATATACTATTGATATACCACTCAGCCATAAGAAAAGATGAAATACGCTATTTGCGACAACATGGATGGACCCTGAGAATATCGTGCTAAGCAAAGTAAGTCAGAAAAAGTTATAAACCATATGATTTCACTCAAATGTGGGATATGAGACTGAAACTCAGACACAGACCACAGCATGGTGGTTACCAGAGGGAGGAGCATGAGGGGTAGGAAAGGGTAAAGGGGCCAAATACATGGTGACGGAAGAGGATCTGACTGTGGATGGTGGGCACACAGTGCAATGCACAGATCGTGTATCATAGAAATGTACACTTGAAACTTTTATATAATCTTATGAACCAATGCCACCCAATAAATTTAATTTCAAAATGAATAAGAAGAATTTCACTTTACGGAGAAAATGTTAAGAGATATATATATATATATATATATATATATATATTACTTAAGTTGCAAACTTTTGTTTCTTATAATATGTACTTTATAACATGGATAAGTTATTTCCTAGGAAACGGTAATGAAAATAAGCACTCTACTGAATTATGTAGAAAGAAAAATACATTTTAAATCTTTCACTAAAAAACTCAAACTGCAACCAAGATTTCATAATTATAAGTAGCTAGAATATACATTTTAATAAAGTTAAAATGAGTCAATACATAGTCCATTTCAAAATCTAAATGATAAAAGGAAAAAAGCAATAAACTTTGAGGGTAGTCCAGGCAACAGTGATTAGTGTAATCAAGAAAGAGGAGGCCATAAAGATAATGAATTTGTAAAGAGAGAAGTGAGGCATCTTCTACAAAGACAGGAGCAATGGAACCTTGGGTGAATCTGGCAAAAAAAAAAAAAAAAAAAAAAGGCAAAGTCCATACTAACATAATTATTCTGAGTATATTTTTGAAACCAATAACACAAACTCACTGGTTGCTTTTATAATACACTATAAATTCCAAGAACTCATTCATATAAAGTATTCTGTAAAGTTACTATAAAGTTATCCTAAAGGTTATTATATAAGGAAAAAGTTGCTATATGTAACTGGTATGTTAAACAATGGGATCAGAATGTTTATTTTTATTTTTTAAAAAAAGATTTTATTTATTTTTAGAGAGAGAGGGAAAGGAGAGAGAAAGAGGAGAGAAACAGCAATGTGTGATTGCCTCTCACATGACCCCCACAGGGGACCTGGCCTGCAACCCAGGCATGTGCCCTGACTGGGAATCAAACCCAAGACCCTTTGGTTTGCAGGCCAGCACTCAATCCACTGAACCACAGCAGCCAGGGCAGAATGTTTATTTTTGTCTCCCACTATGTCTTTAGAATTTATTACATGAGGAAGACTTTTCCTGTGCCCCTAGATGTAAATTTATAGTAGGCCCCATGACTCTTATATCTATGTTTTTACACTGATTCACAAACACAGTCTTAATTAAAATGTCCACTTCTTTTCGATACTTCAATCTCCATTAAGGTAATATTTGTACCCCACTCTAAACTCCTCAGCACCCAGCTGAGATATGGTTACGGGCAGCAGCAGATGGCTTGTTCCTCCACCCAACGGTCCCATCTATTCTTTCTAACTGTGGTTTTAGGCCTCTAGTAAACTATCAGAAGTCTAGATTTGACTGGTGCCATTGTAAGGTGATGTCTAGCTCTCTAGAAATTTCACAATCCTTCTCCAACTTCAGTCTTCTAATTCCTTTATAGCTTCCTCATAGGTTAGTCTTTCTACCTTCTTCAGAAATCTGTATCTTAATCTGATATCTCACTGTGGAATTTGATATTTAAAATCTTAGTTACACCTTTCAGTTTAATATCCTTGTCAGCCCTGGCTGGTATAGCTCAGTGGATTGAGCATGCGCTGCAAACTAAAGGGTTGCCGGTTCAATTCCCAGTCAGGGTACATGCCTGTGTTGCAGGCCAGGTCCCCATTGGGGGCCACATAAGAGGCAACCACACATTGATGTTTCTCTCCTTCTCTTTCTCCCTCCCTTCTCTCAAAAAAAAAAAAAAGGAAAAAAAAAAGAGAAAACAAATCCTTGTCATACATTATCACACATACAACTGCCTCTCATAAAACAGTCTAATTTTAACATACCACTTCCCTGCACACTGCCATCTATTCGCCACAGAAACATGGAGTCTCCTTATAATAATTCTTGGGTGTCAAATCTTAGAACTTATATTTCTTTTAGTCTAACTTATTATTTGTTAGTTAATAAATATTACTTAGTGGTATCCTGGTTTTAGGTAGTGCTTTGAGGTTCATAAATACATTTGTAAATTTTATTTGATATCCATAACAACTCTATAAGAAGGCAAAGTAGGTGTAATCTTCACTATTACAAAAAAAAAGTGAAGGTGGACTGCTCCAAACAGCTTAATTGGCTGAAGTTCTCACAGGTATTAAACAGCAGAACCAGAACCAAGGTTCTTAGAGAAAACACCTTTGTGGCGGTGGGTGGGGGTGGGGAGGGAGGCACACATGGTTATTACCAAACTGCAAGCTAGTTCCCTCATCTGTACAATGGGGTTACTGTGACTATTAAATTAGTTACTACGTGTGAAGCACTATCATAGTGCCTAGCACAAGCTGAGTGCTATCTATATATGTTTGTTACTATTTATTCCAGGTCAAATTAATTTCCCAGAATTAAGAACAAACAAAAGAAGCATACCACTAAATAATACTTATTAACTAACAAATACTAAGTTAGACTAAAAGAGTATATACTTCTCCAGTTCACATATTCAAGAGCATGTCCAGGTACTGTGTGGCTTCCATAGCTCACCACCTGCTGAGGTCACAAAGACTTTGGCTAAATATAAATACAGGACAAATAAAATGTTTGGGGTATACAGTTTCAATTAACCATGATTTCTTTCCACCCAAAGCACCTCAAATACGACTACAATTACTATTTGCCCATTTATTTATTTTTATTTTTAATATATTTTACTGATTATGCTATTACAGCTGTCCCATCTCCCCCTTCACTCCCCTCCACCCTGCACCCCCCTCCCACCCACGTTCCCCCCCTTTAGTCCATGTCCATGTGTCATACTTATGAGTTCTTTAGCTTCTACTCTTCCGGTACTATTCCTGCCCTCCCCCTATCCATCTTCAACCTACATTCTATGCTACTTATTCTCTATACCTTTCCCCCCCTCTCCTCCTCCCACCCCTACTGCTACCCCCCCATGTGCCCTCCATTTCTGTGGTTCTGTTCCTATTCTAGTTGTTTGCTTAGTTTCTTTTGGTTTTGCTTTAGGTGTGGTTGTTAATAATTGTGAGTTTGCTGTCCTTTTACTATACATGTCTTTTCTTTATCTTCTTTTCTTAGATAAGTCCCTTTAGCATTTCATAAAGTAAGGGCTTGGTGATGATGAACTCCTTTAATTTGACCTTATCTGAAAAGCACTTTATCTTCTCTTCCATTCTAAATGAGAGCTTTGCTGGATAGAGCAATCTGGGATGTAGGTCCTTGTCTTTCATGACTTGGAATATTTCTTTCCAGCCCCTTCTTGCCTGTAAGGTCTCTTTTGAAAAATCAGCTGACAGTCTGATGGGAACTCCTTTGTAGGTGACTGTCCCTTTATCTCTTGCTGCTTCTAGGATTCTCTCCTTCGTTTTTACCTTGGCTAAAGTAATTATGATGTGCCTTGGTGTGTTTCTTTTTGGGTCCAACTTCTTTGGGGCTCTCTGCACTCCTTGGATTTCTTGGAAGACTGTTCCCTTTGCCAGTTTGGGGAAGTTCTCCTTTATTATTTGTTCAAATAACTTTTCCACTTGTTGGTCTTCCCCTTCTGGTACCCCTATAATTCGGATGTTGGAACATTTAAAGGTGTCCTCGATGGTCTTAAGCTTTTCTTCGATTTTTTGAATTCTTACTTCATCATGCTTTCCTGCTTGGTTGATTCTATCTTCCTTCTGGTCCACTGTGTTGTTTTGAGACTCAGATTCCTTCCTTTCACTATTGGCTCTCCTCTGTGAATCTTCCTGCATCCCTTTTATGGTAATCTGCATTTTTTCATGTAATTTGCATCCAAAGTCAACCAGTTCCATGAGCTTCCTGATCACCAGTGTTTTGAACTGTGCATCTGATAGATTGGCTATTTCTTGGTCACTCAAAAGGATGAGTCCTGGGGGACTGATCTGTTCTGCTGGAAACATGTCTTCTGTCTTTCCTTGTCTCTCCTATTATTTTATTTATTTATTTATTTATTTTTTCTCTGGTCTGGTCGCTCTTGTTATGGTAGGGGGCGGAGCCTTAGGTGTTCACCGGGGCTGGATGCCCCAGTCGCTAGATTGTGACGTTATATGTGGGGGCGGGGGCGGGAGCGGGGGCAGGAGGGATCAATGGCGACCGTTCTGTACTCCTGGAGCCAGACACTTCCCTAGGCTTCTGGGCCGTGAGCTCTACCCTGGTCCACAATCGCTGCCCCACTGATTCCCCCAGCCGCTGCTTGCGTACTCAGGGATCACCGCTGCACCGCTGCGCTCTCACGCCCGGATTGCTGTCGCGCCGATTTTGCGCCAAATTTCCCCCGACCTACCCATGCCTGCGACCCGCGCCAGCCCGCTCGGCTTGTCGTCCCCTACCAGTCTGGATGTACAGGTCTACTTCAACTTCTTGGCTGTCCGACTTCCATTTAGATAAATCCTCTGACAGTTCTGATATTATGACTGCAAATCACTGTTGTAAATTATTGTTGTTCTGTTCTTGGTTGTGCGAGGAGGTACGGTGCGTCCACCTATTCCTCCATCTTGCTGGAAGTGTTTTGCCCATTTATTAAAAAATCATTTATGAGGAGCCCTTAGGCATAGGCAGAGGGGGTGCAGCAAGGATGCAAAGATGACCAAACAGGGCCCCTGACCTACAGAGCTATTAAATGTGCTGTACATTAACAGCACCATAGTGAAAAAGTCCTAATTCTTATATTTCCTTGTCAAATTGTCTAGTTAAAACAGGTACGCAATGCTGACAATGGATTAGTATGGCAAAAGTATGAGTGAATTCAGGCCTGTCTAGGACAATTTCTTCTAATAATTTAAAACAAAAAAAATGACAGTTTATCTTTGAATTACGGAAGTAATCCACATAAGATAAATTCAAACACTAAGGAAATAAAATTAAAAATCCTCCTCTACTGTCCCTTAAAAGCCTCCAGTGTTATATTACCCAAAGTAACTGTCATTAAGATTCTTTTATATCTTTTTATATCTTCCTATGTGCCTACAAGCATGTACACAATACATACTCAAGGTATTTTGAGATACAGACTCTTAAAAACACATAATATACTCAACTAAGATATCATAGACACTGTGTGTAGTTTGCCTCCCCACACATCCACTTAAACATTTATTTTGAAGAGTTTTCCATACCAGCACATAATGCTTCAAGACTAATAAGCTTATCTTGGTATTGGAAAACAGAGTGTCAGGTCAAAAATTATAAGACACTACTTACAGAATGTCAAACTGAACTGAGAAATGAGTGAAAATGTTAATTATTGGCATCTTTCTGACATACGAGTAACTGTGTTGATTCTAAATTAAATAAAAAATGTATATTCTGACATAATCCAACTTAAAATGGGAATCTTTGGGTTTTTTCTCCAAACACTGAGAAGGTCTGGCTAGAGTCTATGGGTTTATGTTACTCTTATGTCCACCAAGAGCCCAAATACAAAGTTTATCCAGAGATCGCAATAGACAGCAATGAAACATCAGGAACTCAGTAAGATATCACTATATAAAAAGCTTTCTTCTGAAAGAAAAAATAAAAGAATCAATTTTCATGATTATAATTATAACATGAACTTACCACACAGACTTCCAACGCAAGCAGCGCTAGCCTCAGCAGACTCGAGAGCTTCCCACTCCAGCTGCCCTGCTGGGATGCGACTTGCAGGCTCTTTCTGTAACACATCTCTGCAGCACCCATCATTCCCTGGGACTGATATATGTGTGCCAGCCACTGAGAAACAAAAAAAGAAGCACCCAAAAGATTTCAGTTTAGTACACAGTGTGATATTCCACTTCCAACAAATTCAATAAACTTGAATGAAGTTGAATTTTTAAAAATTATTGGTAAGTTTTGTGCCCCCAAAACTAAAATCCCAGGTCAAAAAAGAGGTTAGCATTCTTGGCCAATCTATTAGCAACAGCTTACCAGTCAACCCTACTATGAAGTCTTAAAAAGTTTTCTAAAATGGCAAGTCAAGAACAAAATCAAAATGCAATGTAAAAACAGATATGTTATGTAAATACTAACCAAAAGTAAGTCTGTACAGCTACATTAATATCCAAAAAAGCAGACTTCAAGAAATATTAAGAGATAAAAGTGGCTGTTTCATAAAGATAAAAGAGTCAATTCAATAAGAAAAAATAACACTCCTACATCTGTATATATCTAATAGCACAGAATTTATGAAGCAAAAGTTTACAGAAATAAAAGGAGAAATAGACAAATCTAGAATCACAGTTGGAGATTTGAACACACCTATCTCAACAATGATAAAAGAAACAGAGAATAAGTTAGTAAGGGTATGCAAAACTTAAATATAACTAACCAGCATGACTTAAATGACATATTTAGAAGACTACACTCAATAACTGCAGAATATACATTCTTTGCAAGTGGATGCAACATCTACCAATCCGACCATACGCTTCGACATACACAAGTGTGAACAAATTTCAAAAAACTGAAATCACACAAAGTATATTCTGATCAAGTAAAATTAAACTAGAAGTCAGCAACAAAAAGCTAACTAAAATATTCCCACCATTTCATATACTAGAAATTTTGCAGCATGCTTTAGAAAAAGAAAAAAGAAAACACACATCAAAGAAGAAATTCCAGTGAAAATTTGAACACATTTTTAAATGAATCACAATAAAAGCACTACATAAAATCTCGTGGGATGCATATACTGGAAAAAGATGAAAAACCTATAATATAAATTTCTATCTCAAGAAGCTAGGTGAAAAACACTAAATCCAAAGAAAGTAAGTAACAGAAGAAATCAATAACATATAAAGAAAGTATAATATCAAAACAAAAGTTGGTTCTTTCATAAGTTAATAAAATTGCTTATGTTAACAGGAAAAAATATAAAACATTAATAATCAGTTAGACTGAAAAAGGGAAACTCCTTACAGATTTTATAAAAAAAGAAGATATAAGAACAACTTTATGCCAATAAATATGAAATTGAGATGAACTTTGGACAAATTCCTTGTAACTCAACAAAACTAAAGACACAGGAAATCTTAATAGTCTTATGACGATTAAAGAAATTTAATCTGCAATTTTAAAAAAAACCACTTTCCCATAAAGAGAATTCTTGGCCTGAATGGCTTCAGTGGTGAATTCTTCCAAACATTAAAGAAATGTCACTCTTACACAAACTCTTTCAGAAAACAAAACAACAGCAACAAAAGGGAGTAACAACATAGATACCAAAATCTAACAAGAATCTTACGAGAATTAAAAATTATAGGTCAAACTCTATCATGAATAGAAGTACAAAAATTCTAAGGAAATATATTAACAAATTGGCCCCAGCAACATGTAAAATAATAACACATCTTCTGAAAATGCAAGCTGTTTTAATATCTGAAAATCAATGTAACCCACAATATTAATGGAATAAAGAAAAAAACCCATTACAGTACATACCAATACAATTTTTGATGAAATTCAACACCCATTTGTGATAAAAAAAATCTCTCTTAAAAAATTCAGAACTGAAGAGAACCACCTTAACCTGATAAAAATAACTACAAAACCTACAGCTAATATACTTAATTATGAAATATCAAATGTTTCTTCCTGAGGTAGAGAATAAGAATGTTCACTTATCACCACTTCTATTTAACACTGTATTCAAAGTTCTAAACAGTGCAACATTATAAGAAAAAATATAAAAATATCAGAATGAAAAGTAAAACTTTATCATTCATTTGCAAATGACATAATTGTGTATGTAGAAAACTCAAAATCATTTCAAAAGAATAAGTAAATTTAACAAGGTTGTTGCAGGGTTGACATACAAAAATGGAAGGCATTCCTAAACATTTGAAGCTAATAGAAAAAAAGACCACTTTCATTGGAACAACAAAAACCTAGAAATAAATTTAGCACAAAAATATAACAGACCTCTACACTGAAAATTATAAAACATGCTGAAATTTAGAACTTAAATAATTTGAGGGATATACCACATTCATGGATAGAGAAATTCAACAGCATTACTTTGCCACTTCTCTACATATTAAACTATAGGTTCATGCAATTCCAGTTAAGATCCCATCAGGGTTTTTGTGGAGTGAGAAGTTAGAAGGGAAAGTAATTGACAATTTATATGTAAATGCAAAAGACCTAAAATGACTGAGACAAACTAGGGGGACAAGAAAGTTGGAGGTCTTAATATTACCACATGTCAGAATTGATTATAAAGCTATATGCAGGAATAAACAAATAGGTCAATGGAACAGAACAGGGAGCCCTGAATGCGGACCCATACATACACAAGTCACCTGGTTTACGATAAAAGCATCACTACAATTCAGTGCGGACAGAATAGTCTTCTCAAAGAATAGAGTTCTCAGAGGAGTAACTGGTTGCTAATAAGTATGATAATAAGACTTATGCACACACAATTTTTAAAACTCACATGAACCACTGCAATACCATAGACTATCCTATCATGAGAAAGGATATTCCTATCATGGTAGGAATATCTGTAATAAATAACTTAAGACCTTGTATACTTGCAACATATTAAAAATCACTATATCTATACTAAAAGTAAAAATAATTCATGGAAAACATAAAGAGATGTATTACAATAACTGACATACAATAAACTGCACCTATTCAAAGCACACATCTTGATGAGTTCTGACATAAGCACACATCTGTGAACCATCACCACAGTCAAGACAATGAACACACTCATCATCATCAGAAGTCTCTACCTGCTGCTTCGTAATCTCTTTTGTCTCCAATTTGCACCCTTTCCTCTTACCCTGTGTCTCTAAGCAACCACTAATCATTTTCAGTCAAAACAGACCACTTTGCATATTTTAAAACTTCTTATAATGAAATCACAAAGTATAAACTCTTTGGCATCTTTCACAGCATTGACATAGTAAATGTCTGCTTTCTAATCGTAACACCCTTTAAATCTTGCAAATGAGATTTCTGGTGAGTTTAAAAGCAACACAAATAAAAATGGAGCATAACCTGACCTTAGTTAATATCACAGAGTATTTTAGTTCAGGACTCATGTTGAGAAAGGAGAAGATTTACCTGCCAAGCTGGAACAGAGGTTGCGTTGGACATGACTGTTTTCTGGAGCTCATCAAGTACGGCATCCGGAAGAGGCTTGTGGGATTCCAGGAGTGGTTTACACTGAACTTGTCTCAAAAGTAAGATAACATCTGGCTGATCAGGGTTACTTTTTAAGTTCTAAAATTTAAACCCCAAATAGAAATATATCAAATAGGTCCTTAAATATGAAATGTAATAGGCAATAAAGCTATTCTCCATGCTGGGGGAAAAAAATCTAAATTTTCCCTTTTCTTATTAAAAAGATAAACAACTGCAAAAGTAAAATAAATAAAACACTAAACATCTTGGAAATATCAAATTCTACATATAAATAATCTTTAAATTGGTTAATACTATTATTGTAGTTTATGGGTCATTCATTTTAGATTTGCCACATTTTTCCATGTGTAATGTGCACTTTTTGCCCAAATATTTGGGGAAAATAAGGAAGTGCATTATACATGGATATAACAGTTACATGGCATGGGTATAATAATAATCCTGTGTATGGTGCACAGGAAAACATGGGTGCGTATTATATATAGCAAAATACGGTAGTATGTCCCTTTTACTTGGTTTATTCTCAGGTGATATCCTAAGAACTTTAGGTTCTGAACATAAATAACAACTAAGAAAATATGAAATTAACAATGAAGGCTGATACTATTTCTTATTGGAGAAACAACTGTATGTAAAAAGGAAAGATCTATTAATATTTTTCCTTTCTGAATCTCTTAATGAAGATATCATTGTGTGTCCTTCCCCAGGCACAGACTTTGTACACATCGGGAGTTTCCCCAAGCTATTTACACCCTGAAATACATACATACATACACATGTGTATTTTATATATGTATCTCCTTCCATATATACATGAAAGAACTTGAAGTTCTCTATACAAGTCCTTCCACTACTATTTTAAATATTTCTTCCTTTATTGCTTGTCCCTCAATAACATGTTTCTCTCTATTTTTTTTACTAATTAGGTCATAGTCTTAAATGTATTTATTCCTGAAATGTACACAATTGCTTTTTTCTAAGTAAGAGACTGGAACAATAAAATGACAAGTAAAGGTTCATAAAAGTATCTGTTACTCTGTCAGACAGAGCATAGCCAACTGTCAATTTAGGATTACTCTCACTATAAAATATTAACCTGCCCTGAGCTTAAGTGGAATTTCTTAAATAAAAGATAAAATACATTACTCTGCTTTTCAGAGAATTCAGGGGCTGGAGAGATCTTCAAAGACCCATTCTTCTATCTCTGAAAAATTTATACTGCTCTTTCAAAAATATTTCTCGGAAGACAATACAATCTCCTGGGTAAACATTTATGAAACATGATGTTTTCAGGAAAAGTGATGCTTAAAACTTTCCTACCGCAATAAATTATTTCTGAGTAGGTTTATGAAACTTATATATTCCTTCAGTAAATATTTATTGAGCACTTACTATGTGACTGGTAAGGTGCTAATTAGAATTTACTCACAGAGTCTATAATTCAGGTATATAAAAACTATTCTGAAGGGAATAAGCAGAAATCAAAGAAAAGTACTGTCTCCTTAATTCTATCTATCTATCTAATCTATCTATCTATCTATTTATCTATCATCTATCAAGAGCTTGAATCCTACAGTCAAACAAATGTGAATTCCCGTGGCAACTTTATCAATTTATAGCTGTGAGCTCCTGTGCAAATTATCTTCTCTAAGCCCAAGTTTTCCCACTTGTAACAATGGGGATAATTATAAATACCTTTGCCCTCAGGATTGTTGTGAAGTTCAAATACCAACTGCTAAATGCAGTGACTGGCTTGTGTAAGTACTCAATATGCTGGGTGTTATTGTCATCATTACTATCATCATTACCACCACTACCGCCCCCAACCACCACCATATGCTCTTTAAATAACATGCACTTTATTTTTGAAATTAGTTTCCAAATAAGACAAGAATCCATAAATCTCAAAGGGCAAATCCATAACAATCCATAACAATACCTTTGTGCAAAGGGCTTCGGCTTCAGCTATTCTTCCTGTGTCCGCCAGACCGGTGACAGCTTGGGACAGGGACCACTTTTCAAGGGATTCATGGTAACTTCCAAGGAATTCTTTGTCTTTAACTATAGACAAAAAATGTCATTGTTTCCTTTTTCTGCAAATTATAATGTGTTCTCAGAGGAGTAACTGGTTGCTAATAAGTATGACAATAAGACTTATGCACACACAATTTTTAAAACTCACATGAACCACTGGAATGACATAGACTATCCTGAGAAAGGATATTCCTATCATGGTGGAAATATCTGTATTAAATAACTTAAGACCTTATATACTTGTGACATATTAAAAATCACTATATCTATACTAAAAGTAAAAGTAATTCATGGAAAACATAAAGAGATGTATTGCAATAACTGACATACAATAAACTGCACCTATTCAAAGCACACATCTTGATGAGTTCTGACATAAGCACACATCTGTGAACCATCACCACAGTCAAGACAATGAACACACTCATCATCATCAGAAGTCTCCACCTGCCCCTTGTAATCTCCTTTGTCTCCAATTTGCATCCCCTCCTCTTATCCTGTGTCTCTAAGCAACCACTAATCATTTTCAGTCAAAATAGACCATTCTGTATTTGAAAACTTCTTATAATGAAATCATAAACTATATACTCTTTGGCATCTTTCACAACATTAACATGGTAAATGTCGATTTTCTGTTTTCTATTTCATTGATCTCTACTCTTTGTTATTTCTTTGTGATCTTACTTTGGATTTAATTTCCTCTTCCTTTATCTAGTTTCTTAAGGTAGATGCCAGCTCACTGATTAGAGGTCTTTCTTATTTTCCAATGCAGACATTTAATGTTAAAAGCAGTGGTTTAGTAGGACCATAGAATTTTGATATTTATTTTCATTCAATTCAAAATATTTTCTAATTTCTCTTCTGATTTATTCTTTAATCTGGATTATTTAAAAGAACTATAGTATTTAGTTTCCAAATACTTGGGAATTTCCCGGATATTTTCCTATTATTGATGTCTAACTTAATTCCATTATATTAAAATAACATAATACTTTGTATGACTTGAATCCTTTTCAATTTATTCAGATCTGTTTTATGGCCCAGAATATATGTGGGTAAATGTTCTATGTGCACTTGACAACAATATGCATTCTACAGTGATTAGAAGTGTACCACCACTGCCAATTAGTTCATATTAGTTGACAGTGTTGTTCAAGTCTTTATTATATAATTACTGATTTTTCTGCACAATTGTTCTATCAATTATCAAAAGAAAGGTGTTGAAACCTCTAACTATAATTGTGGAGTTTTCTATTGCTCCTTTCAATTCTATCTGTAAGTTTCTGCTCCATGCATTTCCCCTCCAAATTCTTCATGTTTTCTGCTATTTTACTATAAAATACAATGTACATTTTATGTTTTTTACAATTCTGTTAATCAGTGCCTGAATGTTTATTACAGGTATGCCTCAGAGATTATTATGTGTTCAGTTACAAACGTCTCCAAAAGGGAGTCACATGAATTTTCTGGTTTCTTAGTGAATATAAAAGTTATGTTATTATTATACTGTAGTTTATTAGGTATGCAATAGCATTGTATCTAAAAAACAATGTACATACCTTAATTTAAAAATACTTTATTGCTAAAACTGCTAATCAGCTTCTGAGCCTTCAGTGAGTTGTAATCTTTTGGCTTTTACCTATATTCTTGCCTTGATATTGATGGCTACTGATTAATCAGGGTGCTTGCTGCTAAAAGTTAGGGTGGCTGTGGGAATTTCTTAAAATAAGACAATAAAGTCTGTCAAATTGATTTTTTCCCTTTACTTGAACACTCAGAGGCCATTGTAGGATTATTATTTCAATAATACCCTAGGCCTCAGAGGCTTTATTTCAATATTGTGGGATGTCAAGGAATAGAGAGATCCATGGAGAGGGCCAGAGATGGGGAAAAGGAGGGTCAGTGGAGCAGTCAGAACACACGCATTTACTGGTTAAGTCTGCCATCTTACATGGGTATGGTTGGTGGTGTCCCAAAATAACTACAATAGTGATGTCAACAATCGTTGATCACAGATCACCATAACATATTCGGTAATCATGAAATTTTGCAAGAGTTACCAAAATGTGAGATATGAAGTGAGTAAATGCTGTTGAGATGGTACAGAAAGACTTGCTCAACACAGGGTTGTCTTGAACCTTTAATTTGTAAAGAACACAATAACACATGTATGTGCAGAGTGCTATGAAGCAAAGTGCAACACAATGAGGTAGACCCATATTATGTCCTCTTGATAAGTTGATTCCATAGAAAAATGACCCTCCTAATCACTGCAATGTTCTTTGTCCTGACTTCTAATGTGTCTGAAGTTAACATGGCCACTCTAGCATTCTTCTGATTACTGTTGGCATAGTGTATGTATCTTTTTTCATCCTTATACTTTTTAGGTTCTATTTACCTTTACATTTAAATACAGATTTACATTTTTGTCTGTATGTTTCTTTTTGGCAGTAGTTGGCTCTTGCTTTTTTATCCAATCTGACAATCTCTGCCTTTCAACTAGGGTATTTAGATCATTTATATTTAATTTGATTATTAATATGGCTGGGTTTAACTCTAATACATTATTACTGTTTTACAATTTGCTTTGCCTATTCTCTGTTCCCTTTTTCTCTTCTTTTGAATAATTTTTTATGATTCCAGCATATCTACTTTGGTGGCTTATTAGCTATAACTCTATTTTTTAGTGTCTATTTTAAGGTTTAGAGTATTCATCTTTAACCTGTTACAGTCTATCTTTAAGTAATATAACCCTGCTTCACTTACAGTACAAAAGTTTTACAACAAAATACTTCTATTTTCTCTCCTGGCTTTTGTGCTATTGTTACCATACGTGCTTTAAACAGTCCATCACATTCCAAAGAGATTTTCAGCATGTGTTGTTTGTGGATTTGTTTCCACTGATGGAGCCTTCTCCTCACTATGGGTGGTACTTTTCTGCTTCTTTGCATACCTATTAAATTTTAACTGGATACCAGACATTGTGAATTTTATCTTGCTTAAGGCTAGATATTTTTGTATTTCTATAATGTTCTTCAGTTTTGTCCTATGTTCAGCTTCTTAAAAATGATTTGACCATTTCCAGGCTTATTTGTAAACTTCGTTAGATGAGACCATAACAGCCTTTAGTGTACAGCTAATTGTTCCCACTACCTTTTGGCAGTATTCTTCTGAGTCTTTTATCCTGCATTTATCATTATAAAATGCTTTTAAAACTTACTTGAAGCAGAAACAGCAGACAACAGTGCCAAGTATAAATCCACCCTCTTTGGCTGAGTGTTGTTCACCAGAGCGAGTTTATCATCAGCATAACAGGCTGCCATTAGTCCAGCCCAGACAGCAGGATCACCTACACACAGGGAATATAGTTAGAAGCCTTGTTAATATTGCTGAAAAACTACCAAAAGTGAGAGTTTATAAACACATGAAAAAATTATTTATACCTAGAAAAATTCCATTTTCATAAAGGAAACTAAATATACTTGTTTTTAGAAGATACATTACTACATTCATCCTTTAAGATTTGCCATCTCTGTGAAACATATCAGAGGATGAGAAATATCCTATTAAGCTTTTCTTCTAAAGCTGGTTAGTTCACTTACCTGGACTACTATGCTACTGTGGAAAGGTCAATTATATTCACTTTCATTAGATACCAAGGACAAATCTCAAACAGGCACTCATGCTCTCAGTCCATGTTTCAAAGGCGCAGTCTTAGGGAAAGCAAGATCACACCACCATTTCTCAGTTCTTAAGAAAAGTCTGAGCCAAAGGCAAAGCTCAAGACAACTTCACTTTACCTATATTCTGACAGCCAGGCATGAAAGTCACTTTGTCTTATAGGTGAGATCATATGGTATTTGTTCACCTATAAGTGGAACCTAATCAACAAAACAAACAAGCAAAATATAACCAGAGACATGGAAATTAAGAACAAACTGACAGTAACCAGAGGGGAGGTGGGAGGGAATAACAGAGGGAAAAAAGGGGAAGGGTTGTCAGGAACACGTATGAAGGACACATGCACAAAGCCAAAGGGGGGCAGGATTGAAGGTGGGAGGTGGGGATGGCTGGAGTGGAGGGGAATAGTGGGGGGAAATGGAGGCAACTGTACTTGAACAACAATAAAAAAATATTATGTTAGCATTTTAACAAAATTATCATATTGTGATTAAAATTTATTGTAAAAAAGTTTCTCATTCTAAGTGAAGCAATTATATTATTATATACTTTTTCATTCATTTTATCTTCCCTTCCTTCCTCACATCTTGATAGAAGCCTCAGAGGAAGGGATGCAAGCGGGGGGCGGCGTGCAGAGACTGACAGAGTAGGTTGAAGAAGTAATAATAGAGATTGCAAGTATAGACTCCTCTTTTTAAGAAAGGTAGCTGTGAAAAAGGCTGGAAGGGGATGTGGAACTCCCCTTCCGTTTTTTAAATTTGTTTGGTCTTTTATTTTATAGAGAATATTTTGCAGTTCACTTCAATGGTTACTATTTAAGTCCTGCTACCCTTAAAAAACAAATAGATAATTTTAAAGTTCCACAAGGGGGTGCTAGTTAATGAAAAGTCATTTAAGCATACATTTTTAGCTTTAGTTTTCTATTTTTTCTTACCCTAACTGCCCTATCCAGTATATGTCTCCTTGAAAGTCTGAAGCCTATATATTTCATTTATAGATGAACAGTATTATTGCTATGAGCACAAGAATCACAGAAATCTTATGTAGATCAAAAGCTTTTATAAAAAATTATATATCTCTATATTACAAAATAATTTCTACCCCAGATAACTACCTTATCTTAAATAACACAAATTCCAGAATCAGGCAATGGCGGCCATTCCCTAGAATTTATGATAAGATCTGACTACTGTATAATAGAAGGCACATGACCTAGTGTGAGCTTTGGGTTTAAGGTCTACCAATGACACGAGCTACGTGGCAGCTTTTCCTCTGGGATTTTTCTGAGGCAACTGAACTAGATGATGGCTCGCATGCTATCAGGTCTAAAGTACTGTGATTCCAGCTGAAGTGGACTCAACTTCTGAACAGTGATCTACTCCTAAGATTAACTGAACAACCCTTTTAGGAAACTTAGGGTATTCTGTTGTTTAGATTTTGGTGTGGGGAATGGACATTAGTTGCTAGATATTTCTTCTGTCACAATTAAAAAGAATTGCTGTTTTTATGAACTCTTTCATAGATAATCAGCAACTCAAATTCCCTAGGGAAGTGATAATATAAATACTATATATATATATATATATATATATATATATATATAAAATATAAAAAATTTGTAGGTATCATTTGGTAAAAATACTTCTAATATCACAGAAACAGTAAATCTAGCAGAAATTGGATTTCCTTCCATTAAATTCTAAATTCTTGAGATTATATTTAAATTTCTGAAAAGATCCATTGGAGTTCCATCTATCAAAACTTTACTTTATTCAACTAAAGATCTACAAAGACTAGGTGTACAGCTTCTACACGTAACTACAATTATATTCACTTCCACTGGACTCCAAGGACAAATCTCAAGCAGGTAACTCATCTTCAACACTTGGTCCCCGTTATAAGCATCTTATAGCATGACTTTGCTTCCTTAAGTATGTATTTCTCCAGATAATATAGGAAAATCAGAAAACATCATTAGAGAGAACCTTATTTGGGCAATATTACCTCTCTAAAGTTTAGGCCACTTAAAAGCTAACAGATCTTCTATAACTGTGGATCAACAATAAGAATTATTCAGAGTAATGCCATCTAATACTTGCTTGAAAACTGTTCCAAAAATCAGAAGCATACCCAATGTGTAAGAAACTTAAATGTTGAGGGTCACTTTTTGTTCTGATTATTTTGAAAATGAAAGAAATAATAAGCAACGGGATATGCGTCTATTTATTTGTTTTATAAAACAATGTGTGATATGTTAGATATTCTGCAGTTTAGTTGGGACCTTTACCACTTACTGTGAAGATAACATTCAATCTGTTCTTTGTAAAATTTGTTTCCCAACAGTCCCTGTCCAAAAGTAACTGCATTCTAGTCTAACAACTGTTTGATGTGGTCTGGGGAATAAATTATTTAATGCTATATTTCATATTAAAAATAATAGTATGTAAGAATACATCTCTTAACCCTACACTGCTAGACATCCTAGCCTTCTGTGGTAGCAGGAGCATGCTGATGCAGTCCATATGCAATTCCTCAGTACCTTTTGTGATGGATGACATGCATACAGCACACCTGGTTAGAGCTAGGAAAAGCTAGTGCAGGTGAGGCCAGCACCTCGACATTTCTAACCATGGAAGACATATTTCCAATCCTCAAGGAGCTAACTACACAAAAAGTTAACAAAATATATTCATGCATTAATAAGTAGCTATAGGTAAACCTTATTTAAAAAGCCTGACAGAAAATGTAAATAAAACTACTTCCTGAAAATACATTAATTCAGCTTTTGAATAATAGGTAGTAAATTATCTTTAAGCAGACAGTCCTTTAAACCTGCTTCAATAATTGATTGCCTCTTAATTATCACCAGCCAAATGTAGATAATCAAATATTTATATGTAAAATTTTCAAATATTTTCTTAACATTCCCTTGTCTTATTTCATAAAAATACAAACTTTGCTCCCCTAAATCACAAATGAAAGAGGAACAGAACCCTAATTAACAAAGGAAATTATATTATATTCACCTGGAGAAAGGAGCGCTGCCTTCTGAACGGTCTTCAGTGCAATATTTTTTTCATCTTCTGCTGAACTGCTTCCCATAGCCAGCTGATTTACTGCAGTGTACAGTAATGCCTTCTATGTAAGAGAAAGGAAGGGTATTAGGCAATTCTCTTTATAGTTCCCTAGCTTTCAAAGTAACCAAAAGTATGACTTTATTGGATATGATATGACCCCTAAGCCTAGGAAGAAGAATTATTCTTTCATCAATAATATTATTTACCAAGCAGAACATTTCCTTTACTGGGGCAAACTAACCTTTCCATGATTTGAGTCCAGAATGTGAGCCACATTTCCTGCTACAGCACCTCCCTATAATAGAAAAGAACTGATTATTTAAACAAATGCATAAACTTTCACAAAATAATAAAAATTGAGACTGATAAAATCTCCATTAAATCATTTGAAAGGTTCAGTTTCATCACATTCACAATGTCTTAACTCCTTTAAGTATCAACTTATTATTACTTTAAAAGACCAGTTTAATATTTTATAAAAGAAAATCTTTTTTTACTATAATCATTTCAACTCTACCCAGTACAGATCTAAAAGTTTTATGATTTTACACTGATACCACACAAATGTACATATTTTCTAACAATATAAAAGATTTTGAAAGACTGCAAGAGAAAGAGAGATAGCCAGGGTGAGAGACCACAAAACCTATTATAAGATAAACTAACATAGTTTCTCCACAAAAAACTGCTAGTTTAGATGAGATCGGGCGCGTTCAGGGTGGTATGGCCGTAGACAAAAAAAACTGCTAGTTTAAAAACTTCCATAATCCCTAGTAAAATGAATGAAGTTCAGAGGACCATGAGGCTCATCACTGCTTCAATAATCAGCTCAATACTAAAATGAGAGAAACATGTATGACAGGTTTCATAAAGTTGATTTGAAACACTTCATTTTTAAAAATTCAATTAGATGTTTTACCTGGGAAAGAAATGAGAATGATTTCATTTTAAATCAGAAGTATACTGCAGTCTTCATTTTATATCAGAAGTGTATAAGTGTATAAGTGTACCAGAAATGTTTTCAAAACTATTTAGGAGATAATGAGGGGAAAAGGGGGAAGGGTATTCAGGGACAACTATAAAGGGCACATGGACAAAACAAAGGAGGGGTGGAATCAGGGGAGGGAGAGGGGGATGGCTAGGGGTGGGGGGAGTGGTGGGGGGGAAGCAAACAACTATACTCGAACAATAAAATTTCAAAAAAAATCAAAAAAGTGCTAAAAATGAACTTTTAAAAATGTCAATATAAAACAAATAGAAGATAGATTAAAAAGAAGAAAGACAACACAGCAGAGCAGAAAAAGGACTCAGGATTTAGATGTGGGATAACCCATCACCATAACCACTAGCTGTGATTTTGTACAAGTTATTTAATCTCTCTGTCTCCAGCATCCTCCTCTATAAAATGGACATTAATTGTGCTGTCTTCATATGTTGGGATCAAATGACAAAATACATAAAAATGCTGCTTTGCTACTCAGAGTATGGTCAGCAGAATTGGCACTTCCTAGGCAGCTGTTAGGAATGCAGACTATCAGGCTGCATCCCATACCTAGTGAATCAGAACCTGAATTTTAATAAGAATATCAGGTGATTTTTTTTGCATATTAAAGCTTGAGAAGCACTGGGATAAGATTTAAAAAACATGTATGCTTCAAAGCACTGAATAACTGACAAAGATATTAAGGTCTTACCAGGTCAAAACTAAAGGTTAAAACTGGAATCCAGGGAGATAAGTAAGCAGGGAAGCCACTTCTGCCATTTGCAGATTCTAACAAATTTGAATTTTCATTTTGAAGGACCCATGGGCTAGTGGGTCAGAAATCAAAGTCCACGGCTCACATAAGGAGGGGGAGTTATAAAGCTGAGACCCCAAGGGTCTATACCCTTGGGTTAAAGGTGAATCAGAAGTAAATCAGGCTTCAAGTGACCTTGAAACCCAGGCACATAGTAGCCTGTTTGGCCCAGAAACCTCAAGCTCTAAACCTTCTTTAAGGTGTTCCAGTCTGGGAGTCCTCCCAAGTACCTGGCAGAAATAAGTACAATTTCTATGAATAGAAAGGTACCTTCATCCTAGGTCACACATTATTTCCACACAGAATTTTCAAGTATGCACAATCAGGTAAGCACAGAAATGAAGCCATCTCAGATGAAAGCAAGTGGGGTTGACCCACACAGGACCACAGAGACTTCAGATACTGGAATTTTCAGATGTAGTAAGCATTCAAAACCTATTCACTACCATCACTGTTTATCAACTAATTAAGTAAGAAGCAATGAAAGCTCATATTAACCATAGCAGCTAAAAAAATACTTTCTAAAAAAAAAACTTTCTAGACTCCTGAAAATATCTGGCTTTCATGAACTAAAATACAGTATGTAATCCCCTGCATAGAACATTAATGAGTCCATGTTTAGATTTACATCTTTAAACATTAGCAGTGTTCTAGTGCTCCTTTTATCTTTAAGGAGCTTTTAAATAAAATTATCTTTTGGGATTCAAAAGTACAATAGCTAATACTTCTTAAATGGCAACACGGCAAGCACAACCTCATCACATGGCTATTAACATAATCTGTGTGTGTTCAAAAGAGCCCGCCTGATTCTCTGTGTCGTCCACAGTGCCCAAAGCAGCACAAGAGTAGGTGGCAGAAACTCAATGTAATACTTATTGAATAAAAAATGGAAAATTTGGTTAAATAGCAGAACTCCCTTGCTAAAAAATTAATTAATTTTTTTAGAATGATAATGCTACCACTTTAAAATTATACTATTTACCACATCACAACTTACTTAATTTTTTTTGCCATGATTTAAAACATTACTCACCTTTGCATTTTGTTGAGCATGCTGAGCAACCACTCGGGACAACAGAGACCAAAGAGCCGGATCAGCAGGGTTACTGCAGAGATCATCAAAGGTAGAGAGAGAGCTGAGACATGGGAGTTACTTTATCCATAAAAAGTGCAAGCAACCAACATTTTATTTAGTACTTAAGTTTAAAATCCTTTAGACATCTAAAACAAGTCCATATAATGTCCATTTGTGGTTGAAAGTGTCTTAATTTTTAGAAAACACATTTTATACCTCTTATATACACCAACAGTTCTTATAAAAATAAGAAAAAAAATCAGCAGCATGATGATTACAAAACCATGAGATCTAATTCAGAAAGGTTAAGTAAATGCAGTATGTTGTACGCAAAGAAAACACAAAGAGGTGAGAATTGTGAAAGGAAAGCAAGCCACTGACATAACACTTTGCTGCTGAAAATGAACAAGCATGGCTGCTAGTGATAACAGTTTTCTACTTTCCGAATTTTGAATACATTAATGAATGCTTATGTGGCCAGAATATTCCTAAGACCACCAGAATGGACAGTATCAGATAACAAACTGACTACATCACAAACTGGAGAATTCATAAGGGCTTCCATACTAAAACAAAGTTTGGAAGGGCAAAATTTCTGTTCTCTCTCTGTCTTTTTCAAAGATTTTATTTGTTTTTAGAGAGAAGGGGGAAGGGATGGAGAAAGACAGGGAAAGAAACATCAATGTGTAAGAGAAACATCAATTGGTTGCCTCTCACAGGCCCCAAATGGGGCCCAGGCCTGCAACCCAGGAATGTGTCCTGACTGGGAATTAAGCTGGCAACCTTTGGCTTTGCAGGCTGACATTCAACCAACTGAGCCATGCAGGGATGTTCTCTATTTCTATTAACTGAATTTTTTAAGGAAAATCTTCATAGGTAAAATAATATGTATAGTCAGCTGATTCTACAGTTTCATAAAGCCACATTTTGGTTTCCAAATGTATATGCTTACCACCTCATTTTATATTCTTAGTAAGTTACAAATGTTAAAGACCACCACATCAAGTATAATTAGACCCCAAGTTCACAAGCCCAAATTTACCTGTGAACAGCTTTAGATGCTTGTCTCTGCACTGCCACACTGCGGCCCTGCAGTGCATAAATTGCTGAAGTAAGAAGGCACCTCTGATAATCATTGTCTTTCTGTTTGATGTGCTTCAGCAACTCGTTAAGTGCTGCTTTTGACAGTGTAGCATCCCGCATCGCCAACCCTAGAGCACACAGGGCTTGAAGGCTCTCTGTGTTTGGCTCCTTTAAGATAGAGCTGTAAATATATTTTTAATTGGCAATTAGCATGAACACAGTACTCTATAACTATTAAAACCTATTTAACATTTAGTAGAAAAAGCAATTTACTCAAAAGACCCACCAAATTAAACCCAGCTTTAAGTAAATATAAGAACAAATTGCTTGGCTTCTTGGGACAGCAATTTCCCTGAATATGTGAAGCCTTTAAAAGCATCAGTGGCCTTTCACAGAGCAGCAATAACCAAATTTCTTTTCTGGTCTTTACATCTAAGTTTTACAAAACAAACTTAGTATTTTGAACAGTAATTATGAATGTTATACCATAAAAAAAACAGAGGAACTTCCAGATACTTTTTAAACAGTTTATGAAAATAGTAATTTTTAAAACATTACAAAATATTATCCACCTACCACTATATCTTTTTACTGTTTTTGGGGGAGGGGGAAACAAAATGCTTAGAATTTAATTTTGACAAAGAGGTATAAAATCATGAATTTTCATAGGCAGCTCTGGAGTTATCCACTTACCCAGAGCATACATAGTAACTTTTTACAATAAGGGTTAAGAGATGTAAAAGTTCAAATATGGAAGAATGTCAATTTCTATCAATACCAGTAACTGCACTGTATATTGGCAAAACTAGAAAAACACATAGTAAAATATAAATTACAATACTGATGGTAAAAGAAGAAATTCTCATTTGCAGCTTCATTCAAAAGGAAAAAAAAACCCTATCTACTCTAATACCAATATACAAAAATCTAAATTAATACTGGAATAACTAAATCCCATTGAGCTACATGTGCTGAACACTCAGTAACTGCATGTTGTCTTGTACCATGCTCCAGTGGCTTTACATGCAGTCATTCAATATGATACGTTCTGTGAAGTTGGTGACCGGACATTTTCCCCTTATATATTGAATGTAAGTTCATTCTCCTTAAATAAGCACCTAGGACACTGCTTAGTTCCCAACATATGCATGTCAAGCAAGATTGATAAAGAATTGGAAAATGAATTTTTCATAGAAAGGATTTTTCATAGTTACATGCCAAGGGGCAGGGAGGGAACAGTTGGTAAGTATTAAGTTTGAAAGATGATATGCAGAGAATCAAAAACAAAGAAATATAAATCAGATAAAATACCTAGTCCTGGATGTAACAACATAAAACAAGAAAGTAAAAGTTTTTCCCTTCTTATAAGAGAATAGGAAAAGGAAAAGATTATATTCTATTATTTTTCTCCACTTTTACCAATGTCCAAAATGATTTTGGTAACTGTACTTGAACAACAATTAAAATTTTAAAAAATGTAAAAAAAAATGATTTTGGTTACTGTTTTAACCTAACACTCATCTCATTGTTTCTAATACATTAGAAATGTATTAGATTCTAATACAAGATTCTAAGATTCTTGCCCCCAAGTCACTTGCAAATTTGGGTTCTCTGAACATGGTATGTAAGGGAGGGTGGTAATCTGGAGATGCCCAGAGGTAATTTTTGGTTTTCACAACGACTGAGGAGTGTTGTTAGCATCTAGCAGGTGGGGGACAGAGATGTAATTTTCCTGCAATGGGGGGACAACTCTGTACCATGAGGATTCGTGCCACTGAAAATGCCAAGAAAGGACTTACTGAGAGCCACTGTCCAATAGCATATATTGTTTACTGTTTTTGAAGAAATTAAGATCAACATTCTAAAAAAAATTCCAGAAGTCAAAAAATACCATGTAAAAATAACCACATATATCAAGGCTATTATTTTTAACTTATGCCAAAAATATAGAAATAGTTACAAATTATATTGGTAGCATTTTTTTATTGTATTGGTAGCATTTGTTTTTTAAAAAAGACTCAATTTTAAATGAACTTTATCATGTTAACCTGAAAAGGAAAGAGGAAAAAATCTTTCAGGACACAAAAGGCCAGAAAACAAGCAGTTACAACTGCCTTCATTAAAATTTTAAGATCCTACTAGATTAGGTGATCCATTACTCTTTTCAAAAATAAATAAAACAGAGGTGCAGGATGATTCTGAAGGACTGGAAGGATCCAGGACTAAGAATTAAGCCATAATTTTTAGTTCTACCCATGACTATCAGTTCAGAACTTGGGGGGTCCAATCCCTTTTGTTCATCAAAAAGTTCTTAAAAATTAGGGTCTTCATTTTACATTGATCCAAATTTGAACCCAATCTTTAAACAACTGGTCATATTAAGCAATGATATCAACTATACATACCATTTAAACAGCAGTGTCTTGGCTACATCCATTTTTCCTTGTTTATACTCCGTTATTGCCAGAGCTGTCAAGATATGGGCTTTGTCTTGTTCTGATTCAACAATAGACAATGCTCTCTCATAGGCTGTTACATAGGGATAGAAACAAAGAGAAAACAATATAAAAGCAACCCTAACTGATAAACTATGAGATTTTTCCTTTCCTAATTCTATTTTTCAAAAAAGATCTAACTAAAATATTATCTTATTGTTCCCCTGATTTCAGGAATAAAATTTTATAATCTAATTTCATTTAGCTGTTCCAAGGTGATTCTAGGGATATCATTAGGATTATTATGCAACGTTTCCTAATTTCTAACTTCAGCGTCTGGAGGGAGGGAGGTCTCAGCCACTATCTGCAGAACAAGTGGAGGCTGGCAGTCACCGAGAGAGCACCAAAACCCCCGTGTGCAGACCGACAACTCGACCAAACAACAGATCCTCTCAGTGAGCTGCACACACAGAGGCTGGGCCCATGTATGTGCACATGTACTCAATTAGCACTTTTGCAGAAAACAAAATATACTATTACTAACAAAAGTTGAGGTCTTCATTCATCAAAAATTTACATTTAAGCACTGTGAATTAGTAAAGGCCTGCTTTCAAACGCTAACTCCTATGTCAACCATAAGTGATCTTGGGCTCAGTTTCCTCGTCTAAATAATGAAAATAAAATTTACCTCATGACACTGCTATAAGAACTATTCATCATAATGCCCTACTAAATGGCAAAACAGATAAAAAGTGACTAGTATTGTTCCTGACTCCTAGTCAGATTGCAACCCCTACCCCATCTCAATACTGTATCTTTCTTTATGTAAGGTCTTCATGATCAAACTTCTCTCAGCCCTGGAAAAGTAAGATGTGGCCTTCGGCTTCAAAAAACATACACACCTTTGCTGCTATCTTTATACAGACCCTTCATAAATAAAGCCAATGCAAAACCGATGATGTCTTCTAGCTCTTCCAGGGGTGTTGACTTAAAAGCCTGGATAGCTTTATCATATTCACCAATGGCACTAAGAAACAAAACATAACTTAGTTTTAATATGAAAAATAATTTTGGCTTACATCTTCAAAATATAGAACATTATTATACCATGTTTCTTTTAATAACTTCATCTATCAGAGTTAAAGCTGCAGAAGAGACTTAAAATAGAAGGCATATCATTTATTTCTCATAGGATGTATGAGGGTGATTTTGCTTCACATTTTGCTTCTTTTAAATAATGTGAAAATGGCCAGTTTTGCTAAATTGAAACACGTTTTTTAAACAAACTTGAATTAAAATCCCAATTATAAAAGAATTTCAAGTTGACTTTTATATAAAATTCTAAATATTTAAGCTTAATACATTAGTTAAATATTACTCCTATAAGTAAGGTTCTAGTATCTCTGATGAGCTTAACGAGTCATGAACACGTCGGCATCAAACCCAGCCTTCGTGTGCACCAGGGGTGTCAAACTCATTGTCATCGGGGGCCACATCAGCCTCACGGTTGCCTTCAAAGGGCCGAATGTAATTTTAGGACTGTGTAAATGTAACTACTCCTTAACTAGGGGCAAGGAGCTCTACATTCGGATTTTGAAGGCAACCGCAAGGCTGATGTGGACCCCAATGAAAATGAGTTTGACACCTCTGGTGTACACTGTTTATCTGAACACCCATTTTTTTTTAGAGGGCACATAGATACATTAAAATTCCACAGACAAAACTATACATTACCTTTCCTGTATTTATTAGGAACGAAAGTAAAAACTGTTATATGTGGTATTATATATAATACTTTATAATATCAAAAAATAACTTGTTTTGTTTATTTAAAAATGAAGAGAAACTGTATAAGCTCAGCTGCCATCCTGGGATAGTTATACTGTATCTTTCATATTCTTATTCAGTATCCATCACTATAGTCAGAAACCTTTTCTATTTTTAATGTTATTAGAAATATTTTCATAAAATCTTTTTAATCCTGTGGGTATGGATGGGAACTAAAAATACAAGCAATCTTTGCTTCTAAAATTCACTTTATAAAGGTGAAAATTTAAAAATCAGTAAAATCATGTTTTGACAGATATTTTGATGGAAGGAAGAAGGCTACCTTAGATTGTTTATGAATAAATGCATTCAATTTGGAAGAAGCTCTCAATCTGAGAAGTGCTTCCTTACCTTGAGCCAAAGACCTTCCTCCCATAACACCTGTTCTCTGGTCCTAGTTCTCTCCTCTAAAACAGCTAGATTCATTTTTAATTAAAAAAAAAAACAAACCTTTTTTGAAGCCAGAAATCTTTGAGAATCTGAAGGAAGCTATGTGACTCCCTCTCTACCCCCAAAATGTACACACATAGAAATTTTTATGTGCTATTTCAAAATAATTCAGAATGTTTCTGAATTCCTAATGTCCACTCCCTAAAAAACCATACAGGAAATCAGAATAAATATAATTCTTCCAATTAACTAGGCTTCTACTATTAGAGATAGAACTGCCTCTCTTCCAAATGTTCTCTTATACAGTCCACAACCATGGCACTAAACCTGCTCCTTATAAAGCCCGTTGGAGTTAGGTGTTGTTACAGATACAGGAAACTGTTAGCACAGCCTGAGACTGTGGGAATCATGTATCCTGCAGGAATGTCACCAGCTCACTACTCCAGAAACTGGTCACCACCTCAATAGTCCCACAGCCTTCACCAGAAAAATCTAGTACAGTCACAGAATTAATGGGAAAAATATGCTTACCATAACAATCTGCCATAATTTCTAATTGTATCGTTATAGGTAACTGGGTCTTCTGCGTTCTGTAACAACAAAATTGCCCTTAAAAAAAAAAGACAAGGTATTTTAAATTATCTTTATGCGGTAGCATTATTGTACCATTTTCCATTAATTTAATGTACAGATTTTGTTTTCATTTAATTCTACTAACTCTTATATGCTAGTTATAACACTTGTTCATATTTTTATTAAAATGGCACCACAAAAGAATACTTAAGATTTTAGAATGTGAAAATTACTTTAGTAAAGTGAACCTCCTGAGTGAAATTATTTATCATACTTGAGATTTATTTGCTCATTTACGAGGGAGAGGGATAACAGGGAATGAAGGGGAAGGGTCTAGTCAAGGAACGTGTATCAGGGACCCATGGGCAAGGACAATAGGGTGGGGATTGAGTGTGGGAGTCGGGGGTGGGTGGGGCAGGCAGGGGAGAGCAATAGGGGGAAAACTTGGAACTGTAATAGAACAACAATAAAATTAAAAATGAAGAAAATAAAATTTAAAAATTTAAAAAAGAAAGGGTGATGTGTATCCAAGTGACCATGGAGCTGCCATTTTAGGCTGAAGGTAAAACTAGTGTCATATTCACTATATGTGCAGTTATAATATGTATCCCCCAAAAGTGAGCACCCTAAAGCTGTCTAGTTTTCTGTCTAAAAATCCCGCCTACTGTTGTATTCTATCATATTCATATAGTTTGTTTACTGGTAAGTTTACTGTGAGGATGAAATAAATAGAATTGTGGTTTCTTATAAACCTCTCTCCACATACACCTGAAAAAATAAGAACTTCATTATGCAGCCTCCAGTACCATCTAGTGATTATGCCTTTGAACTACAGAGATCCATTAAAAAGGGACAAAGTATTTAGGACACCTTGATTACTCATTTTTTTATTTAACAAGGCCTCTTCTAAAAATTGATTTATTTAGACTGAGGGCAAGGATGTACCCCAGAAGTTATCTGGTCCTCACAAGATCAACAGTCATTTTCTTATTCATGAATCAATTAGTTTGCAGAGAACAAACCTTCAGGTTGACTCCCTGTCCTACCATTTTCCTGACTGGTCATTCCACTTGAGCACACACACTGGCCTTGTGCGTCTGACATGCTGACGCCACTCCTGAACCTGAGCCCGTGCTCTTGCTGGTCCCTCTGCCTGGAAGGCTCTTGTGCTGACCACAGAATGGCTGGTGGCTTCACTTGGTTCAGGCCAGGACACACTGCCTCCTTAGTAAACCGACCTCAAATGCACTGCCTGCTCTGTAGTTTCAGGTCCTTTATTTTGATTTTCTTTCTTTGCAATCATTCCCATCACAGATGTCTATTAGCTTATCGTGCGCCTGCCCCAACCAGAACATGAGTTCCAGGAGAAAAGGGTCTGTGTCTGTTTCAACCCTCTACTAAACTGCCAGTGCCGGGACACTGCTGGACACACAGCAGTTTGACAAGTATTTTTTCAGTGGATACATAATAGAGTAGACTGAAATGATTCAAACAAATATATAATGTCCTGAATTACATTCTTTTCTGAATTTCTTCTCTGAATAAATACATTATTAATATTTCATAAAGCTAGACAAAGGGGAGGAGTTGTTTGTTTTTTGTTTTTATTCCTTCTCTCGGGTTAAGCAATAAAAACCAAAATGTAGATGAAAATTTGGACTGCCTATTTTCACCTTCTAAGATGTAATAATAATAGATTATGGAAGACCAGGGGGGAAATCAGAACATTTACTCAGCACCTTATTCATGAGAATGAGACTAAATTCAAAAAGGACAACGAGAATCACATCTCCAGTACATGCAGAGTTACCTGTGGTAGGCCTCTGCTGCTTCCTTTTTCAGTTGAAGATGCTCATTTAAATAACCCAACATTGTGAAAGCTGGAGCATAATTCTGAATTCTTTCTGGAAATCCAAAAATATCTTTTCTTTACATGTACATAATGTTTGTGTTTATAAAATATTAGTTTCATTTTCAACTAATTCAATATTTTAAATACCAGATTATCTCCTGAGATCACTGACAGAGTTAAGAATAGCAGTCTGATTACCTTGACTATAAAATTCCAGTAATCATTTTATAATTCTTCTAAATTACTGAATAGTATTTATAGTTATTATCTACTCAATGTTTTAAAGTTAAAACATTTTTATCCCTAATGGTATAATAACTTGAAAATGTACCTCATACCTCATGTTAAAACTCTTGACTGAATTCATAGAGAAAATTTAGTTTTTTGGCTAATCACTTAAACCTGTGATTAATTTTAGCAACAATTTTTCTTGATGGTTGTGTTCCAATTTCTATGTGATTTTTTAAAAGAAGATTAACTCAGTATTATACACTAGAAAGAGAGTATGATTTTGGTATTGCCAATACAGTACTTTGAAATTTTAATGTCAAAAAACATCAAACATCCAATGATGTATAAAACAGAAACACATCTGATCTGATTAAAGTTGTGCTGGGAAGCAAGCATTCAAATCTCTTAAATAGTTTAACAAAAGAGAGTATGATCATATGTTAGGCAATGGTTAGATTCTGACATCAAAGCATAAGGTGAAAATCATACGAAGTTATTCCTGAAAAATCCTCAAGTTACCACACAAGGAGAGGGTCACCAAGACTCAGTCAAACCGAGTGAGGAGATCCGGACCTTCCACCCACAGGCGCCCGGAGGCAGTCAGCAGGACAGATGATGAGACTGTGCTCTCTCTGCATTCTCCCTCGTCTCTCTTTGAATTTACTTATTTATTTTTGGCTAAGCACATGTAGTTGAATTTATTAAATGAGTATGTTATCATTATGACTCCATTACAAAGTTAAAAATGTAACTAAATGAGCTGTCAGGAAATGATTTGTTCATTGTTCTAAGTATCTGAACTTTGCAGAAAGTTAAAGATTTACCTCTTTATATAAATCCTTTCTAAATGTTACTCATTCTGTAAGGAAACCTATCAATAAAATTTCTGATCACACGCTTTCTCAGAGGCTCCAGGTACTCACTAGTCATTGGTTTTGGCACACTGCTAACATATCGGTGCTCCACAGGGGTGGTCTGTAAACTAAGCGCAATCCACTTGAGTGCCCCAGGCTCAATGCAGGGACAGTATTATAATCCTCTCAATATCTATGGTGAGGCATTTTTTCTTCTGCTTTTCACAGTTTATCTGATTCCTTTTTTACTCAACTGCCAATACTCCTGCTTAAACACCTTCCTTCTTTTATTATAATTTTGTCAAAAGATAAAAAATTGCTAGTAAAACAAACATTTTTTGAGCATATATGGTATGTCAGGCACTCTGCACTCTTTGTATAAATCATCTTATTTAAACCCTAAGCAATCAATATTTTCATTAGTTTGTTATAGGCAGGAAAACTAAAATTCAATTTGGTAGTATGCCTAAGGTATTATCATTGCTACTAAATGATGGAGCAGAGAGTCAAACTCAATAGTAGTTGTATCAAGGAAAGGAAATTATTATAATAGATGGTTAATAAAACGTCAGCATTCTGTCCTTTTCCTAAGCCTAAATATATTTTTCCAGCATCTTAAAGAAAAATCAGGTATTAAAGTGGGAGGTTAAAGACATTGGATTTGGAACTTAAAATATATTATCTTTGAGATTTAATTCTCAAATCTCTACAACCTAAGTATCATTACCTCTACTTTCCAAAGTTAACAGAGGCCAAGGGAAGCTAAATACTGGGCCTACGGCTATAGAAACAGCAAATGGCAGAGCCAGAGCAGCAGCAGCTCAGGCCGTTCAGGCTCCGAATGCTTTCCACTACAACACAGAAGTCACCTTTATTTTGAATCATTAGCTAATATTTCATCACTCTTCAAAAGTCCTTACTAAAATAAAGTTTAAAAAGTAGACTGGCCACTGGGGAGAGAAAAGCCAATATTTAATTTGAAATTAATTTTTAAAATTCATTAAATTATTTCAACAGTTATTAAAACACCTTGCCATTATATAACAGATGCCTTACCTACGTATTTACTCAAAACAACTTGTGCTGCTGGGACAGCATTCATCTGAAGGATGTTGTACCGGTACAGCTCGGTTTCTCTGTTGCTTTTGTCTTGCAATGTTGTACAGACCCAGTATGCATAACCTATTGCTCCTTCAGTCTTGAAAAAAGCCAAAGTTAAAAAACAGACATTGGGTAATAAATATGTGAATAAAAATTAAGTAATGAAACACTACACTTCAATACAGAAAATATGACATCTTAGTCTTCTTTAAGTCAACTGTTTGGTGCCTTTACAGGGTCACTATGATAAAACACAGCTAGGACCATATTCAAATCACTTGCTTCAACTCTAAGTAAGAGAATCAAATGGGATAAGTTAAGTGCAGAAAACAGAGCCCCACCTGATGGGTCAGTCTGCTTCTTCTCAGCACCATTCCCATAGGTCAAAGTAATAATTACTAATCAAAAGATTTCTAAAACACTTTCATAAATCAGCAAGAAATGTCAACCAAGTCTAGTCTGTATCTTATGTATGTGTTTTCTAGAGTCTTGGTTGACATTCACACTACTACCGCATCTCCTAAATCCCAATGTCATGTCTTCATCAGATCTTGAAAGATAATAGATGAAGATGAGAACTTCTTTAATTAAAGACAGTTTCTCTGCTCTCAAGAAAGAATAAAGAGTAGAGACAAATGCTGTTGTTAAAATCTGATACCACTAAGTATCCATTTTCTCAAAAAGGTTTAATGCTTTACTCATTAATGAATCCTTGAGAAGAATGTTCAAACTCTTACATGCATGCTGAGTTCTGTAGTGTGCCTGAAAAGATCCATGGTGTCATAACTTCCAACTGTCTCTGCAATTAGAGCCTAAAAGAAAAAAAAGAGTTTCTTCTTATGTTTAAGAGGAGTAATCATCATCATCATTATCATCATCATCATCAGTGAAACTGGGAAAACAAAGGTTTATGAGCTGTGCTTACATCGGTAGATGAGTAGAAAAGCAGAGTTAACTTCAACTTCAGTCCTGGCCACCACAGTCACACCGCTCAGAGGACAAGAACTTACTAAATTGGCCCTTAAGCTGACAAATGCTTTCAAACTTCCATCTTCAACCTTTTCCCTCCCCTCTCACCCTTGATTATTCATACTGGTATTTGTCTGGAACAGGATTCTTATCACAGGATCACCTGAGATTCACCTGGGTAGCTTTTTTAAAAGGAGGTCCTCACTCCTAGTTTCCACATATACGGGTAAAGTCACAATATGTTTATTTTTTAAAACTGCTTCAGAATTTTAAATATTACACCTATGCTGCTATTGATTTTACAGACTATGTAATAAATTAAAATTACTTTCAACCTCATCTATCTTTCAGAAGAAACCAGGGCTTTTTAGTTATCATATATTATTAATATATAATTAAGAAATTAGTAAGTTTCACTTCTATTGTTACCATTTAAATTAAACCTACCAGTTATTTCCTGAAATAAACTATTTTTAAGAACTAAAATATTTGAAAAATAAAAAAACATGTATTTTTTCTGATAGCATCTAAGATGCGGACCTAAGCAGTGCTACTCAGGTGAACTCTGTGGACCAGAAGCAGCACCATCCCTCAGGACAGTTAGAAATGCAAATTCTTGAGCCCCTGAGTTCAGTACCTTACACAGAGCTTAGCTTGGGAGTAATGACATTGCTCCCAAATGCTACCACAGTTAATGGAAATAGGAAGTTTGCCTTAATTCTGTTTGTTTCACCAATTAACCATAATTAGACCAAAAAGTCAAAAGTACAATAAAGAATATCAAAACCTAGACTTATGACTTTCTGATATGGGTCATGCTTCTACTATTCTCCCAACCAAAATACATCAACCACTTAGTAGTTCAGTACAATTTTCTAACTACACAGAACTTAGAGGTTACTCTTTCTAATCCCATTCTTTTTCAGGTGAAAACACTGAAATCCAGCAGTTTTATTAAGGTTAAAGACTCAGTGATAGACTCAAGATTATTAACCAAGTTAACCTGATTCTTTTTTTTTAAGATTTTATTTATTTATTTTTAGAGAGGGAAGGGAGGGAGAGAGAGAGAGAAACATCAATGTGCGGTTGCTGGGGGCCGTGGCCTGCAACCCAGGCATGTGCCCTGACTGGGAATCGAACAAGTATCCTGATTCTTATTTGGCAATACAACAATCTAAATTTAGGAGGATGGGTGGTAGGGGGCAGATTCATATAAACAAGTACCAAACCAAATTATGAAAATTTTGAGAAAATATAATCAAAATGATCTTTATAAGGGTTGGGGGGGGGAGGTGTAAATGAGTATTAAGAGAGCTCTTGGTTTATTTTTAAATATAATAATGTCAGACTGATGAGGTTCAAAGCCCCTCCAAATCAAAGTTTAATCATTGCAAGCTGTATGACCTTGGGTACAATACTTAGGATCTCTGAGCTTCAATTTCCACATCTATAAAAAGTTTAACAACTACCACCAACTCAAAGCACTGATGAAAGATGAACTTCAGTATACAAAGGGCCTAGCACAGTGACTGGCAAAAGTAAGCCCTCAAATGTTACCTGTGATCATAATTATCATTGTTATTTATATTAATAGGATATTTATGACACTTTATATTAATAAGTTATTTATATCAACAGAATTATTAATAACTAAAATGTTATATATCTTACTTGTCCAATCCAGCACATTAAATAAGATGGATCAAGGGATTGAGCCATTTTGAAAGCTTCATGAGCTTGCTAGGAAAGAAAAGCAAAAAATAATACATTAAGTCATTTTATAAATTTAATATTAAATTGTTTATGTTAAAATTATAAAATAAGAGAATAAGAAAAGCCAGACTTCTCAACATAAACACATATGAACCTAAAACTGTTTAAGCAGAATAAGCAATGTTTAAAACAGTGTCCACCAGAACACTCCTGTTTACAGCACATTTCTCTACAGGTTAGGGGTTCTGGACCCACCCAGCAAAAGGGCAATAATCTTCTTTAAGTGTGGCAGGGAATAGTCTTCTTTTTCTTCTAAAAAATTAAGCTAATGCACAACTGTGTCATGCTATCATATAATAAACCATATTCATGGTTTATTAACTAAGACCTTGATTTGTATAAATTATTTTTAAAACTTTAAATATTTAATTTTAGAGAGAGGAAAAGGGAAAGAGAGAGAGGGGGAGAAAAACATAGATGTGAGAGAGAAACATTAATCAGCTGCTTTTCATATACATCCTGACCAGGAACTAAACCAGCAACCTAAGTATGTGCCATAACTGGGGATTGAACTGGTGACCTTTCACTTTGATGACCAACCAACTAAGCCACGCTGGTCAGGGCATTTTGTATAAATTTTTAAAAAACATTTTCACATATTTTACATAAACAAAAGCAAAGACAGAAATCACATGATCATATCTATAGATGCAGAAAAAGCATTTGATAAGGTACAGCACCCGTTTATGATAAAAGCACTCAGCAAAGTGGGAATAGAGGGAGCATTCCTCAATATAATAAAGGCCACATACGAGAGACCTACAGCCAACATCATACTCAATGGGCAAAAACTAAAATCTTTTCCACTAAGATCAGGAACAAGACAAGGTTGTCCACTTTCACCACTTCTATTCAATATAGTACTGGAAGTTTTAGCCTCAGTGATCAGATAAGAAAAGGAAATAAAAGGCATCCAAATCGGAAAGGAGGAAACAAAACTGTCATTGTTTGCAGATGACATGATAGTGTACACAGAAAAGCCTATAGACTCTGTCAAAACACTGTTTGACCTAATAAACAAATTTGGCAAAACAGCAGGATACAAAGTCGATATCCAGAAATCAAAGGCATTTTTGTATATCAACAATGAAACAGCAGAAGCAGAAATCAAGAAAAAAATCTCATTCGATATAGCAAAAAAAAAAAAATAATAAAATACCTAGGAATAAATCTAACCAAGGAGGTAAAAGACCTGTATGCAGAAAACTACACAACACTGAAGAAACAAATCAAGGAAGACACAAACAAATGGAAACATATACCGTGTTTGTGGATCAGAAGAATTAACATCATCAAAATGTCCATACTACCCAAAGCAATTTACACATTCAATGCAATACCTATTAAAGTACCAATGGCATACTTCACAGACATAGAACAAACTCTTCAAAAATTTATATGGAACCATAAACCACCCCAAATAGCTGCTGCAATTTTGAGAAAGAAAAGCAAAGTAGGAGGGATCACAATACCTGATACCAAACTGTATGACAAGGCCACTATAATCAAAACAGCCTGATATTGGCATAAAAACAGGCACATGGACCAATGGAACATAACAGAGAGCCCAGAAATAAACCCAGTCTCTACGGTCAATTAATATTTGACAAAGGGGGAAGCAACATAAAATGGAGAAAAAACAGCCTCTTCAACAAATGGTGTTGGGAGAACTGGACAGCTACATGCAAAAAAATGAAACTCGAGCACCAACTTACACCATACAAAAAAATAAATCCAAGGTGGATAAAAGATTTAAATATAAGCCATGTCACCATTAAAGTCCTAGAGGAGAACATCGGCAGGAACATCTCAAATATTTCACGCAGCGACCTTTTTACTGATATGTCCCCCAGAGCAAGGGACATAAAGGAAAGAATAAACAAATGGGATCTCATCAAAATAAAAAGCTTCTGCACAGCTTAAGAAAACAGTATCAAAATTAAAAGAGAACCAACTGTATGGGAAAACATATTTGCCAATGATACCTCAGACAAGGGTTTAATCTCCAAAATATATAAAGAACTTACACGACTCCACTCTAAGAAGACAAGCAACCCAATTAAAAAATGGGTGAAGGACTTGAACAGACACTTCTCCAAGAAGGACATACAGAGGATCCAGAGACACATGAAAAGATGCTCAATATTGCTAGCTATCAGAGAGATGCAAATTAAAACCACAATGAGATACCACTTCACACCAGTCAGAGTGGGCATCATAAACAAAGCAACAAACAACAAGTGTTGGACAGATTGTGGAGAAAAAGGGACCCTAGGGCACTGTTAGTGGGAATGCAGACTGGTACAACCACTATGGAAAACAGTATGGAACTTCCTCAGGAAACTAAAAATGAATCTGCCTTTTGACCCAGCAATTACACTTCTAGGATTATATGCTAAGAACCTCGAAACACCAATCCAAAAGAACCTATGCACCCCAATGTTCACAGCAGCACAATTTACAATAGCCAAGTGTTGGAAGCAACCTAGGTGCCCATCAGTAAACGAATGGATCAAAAAACTATGGTACATTTACACAATGGAATTCTATGCAGCAGAAAGATAGATGGAGTTCCTACCCTTTGCAACAGCATGGATGGAACTGGAAAGCATCATGCTAAGCGACATAAGTCAGACAGTGAAAGACAAATACCATATGCTCTTACCTATAACTGGAACCTAATCAACAAAACAAACAAGCAAGCAAAATATAACCAAAGACACTGAAATAGAGAACAGGCTGACAGTGTTCAGAAGGGAGAGGGGAGGGAATTTCAGGGGAAAAGGGGAAGGGTTTACAGGAACAAGTATAAAGGACACATGGATAAAAAACTAGGGGCAGGTGGAAATGGGAGGGAGGAGGGGAAGGCAGGGTGGGTGGGCGTAAAAGATAGGATGGGAGTAAAAGATAGAAAATTGTACTGCAACAATGATTAAAATAAAATTTAAAAAAATAAAGTACTTGTAACCCTGAAAAAAAATAAAACAAAATTTATGTATTTACAAAAAAATAAATAAAAGGTCTATTCCTTTAAAAAATAAAAAAAATTCACACTATTATTTTCCTTTGTTTTATTTACAGTCTTCTAATGCAATCTCTGCTGTGACTTAATACAGTCCTAAGAATATTACTAACTCTATTTTAAAAGGATGATATTCAGGAACTTATGGTCAAGATGGAGGCGTAGGTAGACTAGCTTTGTCTCCTAGTCTAACCACAAGAAGAATTACAACTAACTTCAAAACAAAAAACATCTAGAACTGCCAGAAAATCAAACTGTATGGAAGTCTGACAACCAAGGATTTAAAGAAGCCAAATTTATCCACATGGGTAGGAGGGGCAGAGACGGGCAGTCAGGACAGAGAGGACACAGTGTAGCACAGAGTAGCAATGGCAGAATGAGCAGTCCCACCTTCATGTGTGGTGAATAAAACTTGGAAGGTTTTACCTCAGGAGTGAGCAAACCCAGCTCCAGGCCAGATCACACAAGCCAGGGTTCCAACAGTGAAGGGAAGGAAGCTGTGATTCAGTTCAACGATTTGGAACATAAGGAAGAAATAAACATTCAACCAGAACAGAATGAAGAAATAAGAACTCAAAAAAATAAGGAGAGTATAAGAAGACTCTGGGACATCGCTAAAAGTGCCAATGTTCGAATTGTAGGGGTGCCAGAAGGAAGAGGAAGAGCAAGAAATTGAAAACTTATTTAAAGAAATAATGAAGAACTTCCCTAATTTAGTGAAGGAAATATACATACAAGTCTAGGAAGCACAGAGAGTCCCAAACAGTTGGACCCAAAGAGGACCATAGCAAGACACATCGTAATTGAATTGCCAAAGGTTAAAGATAGAGAGAGAATCTTAAAAGCAACAAGAGAAAAGCAGAGAGCTACCTACAAAGGAGTACCCATAAGACTGTCGGCTAATTTTTCAAAAGAAACTTTGCAGGCAAGAAGGGACAGGCAAGAAGTATTTAAAGTGATGAAAAGCAAGTAATCTAAAGTAACCTAGATTACTATCCAACAAAGCTATCATTTAGAATAGAAGGGCAGATGAAGTACTTCCCAGACAAGGTAAAGCTAAAGGAGTTCATCATCACCAAGCCATTATTACATGAAATGTTAAAGGGACTCATTTAAGAAAAAGATCAAAACTACTAACATTAAAAGGGCAACAATCTCTCAACTATCAACAACTGAATCTAAAAAACAAAAACAAGCTAAGCAAATGACTAGAACAGGAACAGAGTCATAGATATGGAGATTATTTGGAGGGTTATCAACTGGGAGGGGGAAGGGAAAAAATGGGGAAAAGGTCTAGGAATTAAGAAACAAAATGGGAAGGCAAGAAATAGAGGAGGTTAAGAATGGTATAGGAAACGGAGGAGTCAGAGAACTTACATGCATTACCCACAGTCATAACTAAGGGAGGTGATTGCTGGAGGGAAGGGGGATACAGGCAGAGAGGGTCAAAAGGAGAAAAATGGGACAACCAGAACATCATAATCAATAAAACATACTTTTAAAAGGGTGATATTCAATATAATGGCTGAAAACATAAAACAATACAGGTATGTTATATGTAGATTTATAGAAGCTTCTAACCATGATCTATAAACACATACACAGTTCTCTATAGCTGTTCGAGTATGACAAATTACATGTAGATCACAAAGGGATTAATATCTGCTAAAGTCAAATCGAAATCACCCAAGCAAATGTTAAATAAGTTGACAGAGAATGCTAATTCTTTCCCATATTCGACCATCCTACCCCACAAACCACCTACATGGGACTCCTCTTACATGTGTACAGATAAAAAGAAAAACATCCAAACAGTTTACACTAGAGTTATTTTAATCTCTAAATGAAAAATAAACATAATTATAAAACCACAAATTTCTTGAGTGGTGTACAAAAGAAAATAAATCTTACACATTCATTAGAGAGCATACTGGATAGATAAAAATGTACATAGTATTTCTTCCCAAGAAGTTGAGCTATTATGAAGAGATCATACATAGAAAATGTTCTTTACTTTTAATATGACAAAACAGACAACACATTTACCTCAATCTTTTCATTTGCAAGGTATAACACTCCCAAGTTGGTCCATGCAACGGCATTCTGAAAAACATATATATGTATAAAAATTAGTTCCCTTGTCTACATGGAAGTGTCAGAAAATTATTAACACTAATTTCGAAGTTCTTTTCATAGATAGACACATAGAACACTCACAACTTGCTCTGATTGGATTGATTTGATGAAACAGTGCTGAGCAAGGGCACAATTTCCAATACCTGAAAAATACAGAATTTGATAAAACTGAGCATATTACCTGAAATAGACAATATTCTAAAATTATTGAAGTGTTATGCAATTCTTACCATTGTAACACGAAACTACACCAAGAGCATTCCAGTATAAGTGATTATTACTGTTGAGTCTTACTGCCTTTTTTAGACACTGAAAAGTAAAATTAGATTAATTTTTAATCCTTTAAATGTCAACATTTATATCAAGATAAATGTGGTTTATGTGAAATCACTAGAGTATTTACATTATCAAAAACATCTTTCAGAAAACTACTTAGTTTTTTTTAAGTTTATAAAAAGATTTCTCAAAATCATACATGTAATGATTTCTCCAACAATTCTTTAAGATCATTCACGGTGCTGCCTGTTTCTGCTAGATGTTGTGCTTGGCGATAATAATTAATCCCAAGATCACACCATGTATTAGATGTAGACATCAGTTTTAATGCACGTCCATAACACCTATGGAAATATAAAAGTGAATATTATGTTTTGTTATAACATCCTAATTTAATTTGAATGTCATTCTCTGGCAATCTTTGTAAATTACCTTCCTCCAAGATGGAGGAGCTCAGTTTTCTTTAATACTTGTTTTCCTTCTTTCTGACCTAGAAGGACTCCTAAAACATGCACATTCACTTTAGATGGTGAGACAGCATACAGGCTAGTACAAGCATCCCCAAGCAGCTTCCAAAGGCAAGACACATCAGCTCGATGCTGCAGAGCCCTGAAAAAAAAGTGGGATTCTTTTAAATTATATACAAAAAGTATAGACTTTATCTCTCTCACTACTACTTACAATTAAAACAAAAAAAATTATATAGTTGTCCCTCACTATATTGTGGTTCCCTTATTGAGGCTTCACTGTATCTCGGGTCTTAAAACCCACAGAAAATTAATTATGATGATAAAGTGAACTTCTTTTTAGAATGAGAAAATCGCAACTATAGTTTTCATTTTTTTTCTTCTTGAGATCTTATAAATAAAACACTGCAATTTCATTTAGGCCAAATCTTGATAATCAACTATCACAAACAGCTATGTTACTGGCAGATGGATCGGCAGATGGAATATTTTTCATTGCCTTTTCTACTCATGGAGTCCAACCAAAAATCATTTTCCAATATCTAAAATATTTGAAGGGAAGTAAGATTAATTAGTAAAGTTATCACTGAAAACCCCTTGTGAGGACCAGGAGGGAGGACAACACATTTCTAGTGCTTTTGCCTAAATATCTTAACATAATTTCTAAAATTGACAGCATGAAAAAATATGAGACATAAAAGGAAACAAGCAATTTTAAGTGTCTATACACTCATTTCCTTTTCATTTCAATAAAAAAATATGCGAAGTGAAATAACTTCTACCCACTTACATAAGTATTGTAGTAGTGTGAACTTTTAATCAGAGAAATAAATATAAATTTTGGGATTATCACTTCAAAGCTTTATATACCTCCTTATAATTGGTTGTGTTACATGCTTTCCAAAACAAAATTTCCCAAGCTAAGAAAGGAAGTATTTTTAGCTCAAGTATCATCACTCAAAGGTTCACATTTACTCTTAAATATAGTTCCAACAAAGTACACCTTCTTCACAATACCTCTGTTTTTGGTAAGAGCTACATTATGTGAGACTTGAGAAATAGCAGTAAAATTCAGTGGGAGAAAAAAAGCTTAGGTTTTCATTTCATATTTGGTTCATATTCGAAGCAGAGCAATCCTAGAGCAACCAAATCAAAAGGGAAAACAGAGAAGGCAAGTAAGAAAGGAAAAGAAGGGAAGCACAGAATGATGTTTAAGAGCAAAAAATATTCAAATGTATGTCTAACTTGTTGACTTTTTAAAGCCATCTACCACAAATAACACCTTTATCTAGCTAATGAATTTACAGTTCTATAAAATACCAGATTTACTCAAATTTTTCTGATGCCTTTCTTTTATTGGACTTCACTGTTTTTTCCTACAAAGATTATCTCCTGGAGCAATCAGATTATTTCTTTCTCTTTCCCTTGGGCCCTACCAATAAGCTTAAAATAAGCCCTTACCACTGATGTAAAGTACATTATGCACCTGAAGCCCCCCTTTTCCGATCATTCTAATTCTAGATACATTTCTAGGTCTCCTGAAAGAACACTACGCTGCTCCACTATCAGGCGGCTTCTTCCTTCCCACCCTTTCCTATATGTCCAGCATGTCATTCACTTAAGAACAAGAAATTATACTTATCCCCACTGCAAAACTACTAGCATATACATTAGAATATGTTCTAGAATTAATTTGTCTGTTATTCTTTATGCTTGATATTCTGAATAATGAATGCTATAACTAACAAAATTAACATAGAATGTTTTTATTCTAAATAGAATTTATTCTAAATTTGGCTTTATTGTTATACTAAGAAAAAAACACAATAAATAATAAGAATAATACTAACCGAGTAAAATATTCCAGTGCTTTTTCTATGTAGTCTACAGCTTTCCCATCCAGATAATCGACTAGAGCTGCTTTTGCCATCATGAGATGGCATTCCCCCAGACCTGAAATCAGGTAAGGTGGCAGCTGTTAAAACATGTACACAACACTTAGAATAAACTTCAAATAAATTTACATTAAAGCTGCTTTCCAGAAAACGAAGCTCTTATTTTAGATATCTATTTCAGATCCAATATCTATCATGATATTTGTCTAAAAGTTAAATCTCTGTCATACTACTATTTACTGATGGTTATGAATCAAGAGTTGATGTTTCTATATTCAAATGTATACAACAAGCTATACTATAAGAGGTTCATACTGGATGCTATTGACTAAAGAAGTCTTTTTATCAAGTTGTTCGATGCATTCAGGAAATTCAAGGATTTTGTACTTCAGTATCATAAAAGTCAAAGGAGCTATTATTTTAAAAAATTACCTTTCAAAGCAGGCACATAATCTTCTTTCTTTTTAATGATCAGCTGGTATTGAACAATAGCCTCCTTATATTTGCCTAGGATTTGCTGTATTGCTGCAACCTTAAACACACTGTATGTGGATTCTGGGTTCAGCTCACTGGCTTTTGTGAAGGATTTCAATGCTGTTGTATAGCCACCTCTACTTAAGTAGGCCTCTCCTAAGGATTCCCAACAGTTGAAGTCCTTTGGGTCTGCCCTTATTGCTGCCTGTAAACTAAAATTTCAAGAAAATAAGAAGATGAAAGGCAATAGAACTACTTCCACATCTGAAAGGAAAATATAAAATAAATAATTCAAATGAATCACATATATTGATGCTTCCTTTTATATAGAAAAGTTCTATTTAAATATCTGTTCCTTTTGTAAGTTGAATATTTTTAATACTAAGAAATTTTATTACAAATTTGGAATGAATAAGAACAAAATAACTTTTTTTAAAAAGTGCTGACCAGAATTTCTTTCCTTGACTATCTGGAAAAACTTTCCTATCCTACCAGTATGCCTCATCACGGTTTATAAACCTACACCAAAACGGAAACATCACAGTTAAAAAAAACTAGAATAATAGGCAAGCTTTAAATTTCTGATTAAATTCCATTTCTAGAAAAAAAAAATTTAAATACCTGTATTCCAGGTATTAAGATATATCAGAAACAATTTTATCTTTTTAAAAAATATTTATTTTTAGAGAGAGGGTAAAAGAGGGAGAAAGAAAAGGAGAGAAACATCATCGATGTGAGAGAGAAAAATCAATCAGTTGCCTCTCACACATGCCCCAACTGGGGACTGAACCCACAACCCAGGCATGTGCCCTGATCGGGAATCCAACCCGCAACTTTTCGGTTTGCAGGATGATGCCCAACCAACTAAGCCACTCTGGCCAGGGCAAAACAACTTTATCTTGATTCAAGTATATTTTATTTACCCTTAAGTGAAGCTCAAACCAAATGACTAAAAATGAGCTGCTCCAAATGCCCTTCAAGCTGCCAAATGTACCCCCTGCCCAAAACCAATGTATTGTTCAGTGGGAGAACAAAGATACTAACCCAGGCTTTTATTGTTCCTTAAATTTCTATCTAGAACCTACTGTATGTATAATACTATTAAGACTTCACCAGACTGGCTCTCTCCTTAACTACAGGACATCATTTAATCCACTTTTGCAATTCCAGTGCCTTGCAGGTAATAAGAACCAACCGATGTTAAATTATTGTTATTGTTATTGTTGCTATGTCTTCCCTCAAGATACAACCTGGTATGAGGCAACCTGTAAAGTTCATTTTGGGTACAAATGGAGTTTAAATTAAGAAACCACTAGGTTGTGAGACAGAGCTTAAATATAAGTAGGTATCTTACTCAGCCACTGCTTGAGAATGCTGACCAGCTTTCAAATAGTACAGGCCTCGTCTAAGCCAGGCCCATTTTGCAGTTCCAGCACTCGCCTTTTGAGTTACTGTTGTCAGGATAGCTAAGGCAGCTTCCTAATAAGAAGAAAGGAATAATATTAGAGATATCAAATATTATATTTTCAGAACATCTATGTAAAGTAGGCAAATACATGAGGTCCGTCCAGAAAAAAGTCCACCCACTGTTAATATAATGAGAAAGGTTTGTGTGACATGATGTAACCTGACAGCGAAGGAGAATGGACTACAATGCGCATGTGTGAACAATGATGAGTTCATTGTATTAGTCTGTGGGGGTAGTAGACATCATTGAGTGAGCATGTGTACTGTATGGCCATCACATTCAAAATGACTGAGCAAGTAGAGAAAGGAATTTTGCATTAAGCTTGAACATTCCTCCACTGCAACTATCAGGATGATTCAGAAGGCCCCATCTATGGGCACCTGTTGATTGGCAGCTTCATCAGGACAATGCATCTGCTCATGCATCATGTCTTATGCAGAGTTTTTTGGTGAAACATCAAATTACCCAGGTGACTCAGCCCCTCTACAGCCCAGATTTGGCATTCTGTGACTTCTGGCTTTTCCCAAAGCTAAAATCACCTTTGAAAAGGAAGAGATTTCAGACCATCAATGAGATTAAGGAAAATACGAGGCAGCTGATGGCAACTGGGAGAACTATGTGAGGCCTAAGGTGCCTACTTTGGTACTGAGGCATCATTGTCCTATGTACAATGTTTCTTGTATCTTGTATCTTCTTCAGTAAGTGTCTCTATCTCTCTATTACATGGCTGGATACCTTATGGACAGGCCTTATATTTTCATTTATCACTTCTAATTTTTTAAACTTACACTGGTATGTACTAAACTATAGTTTCAATAATAAATGATGAGAATTTTAATGTCTGCCAAAGAAAAGAAAACTTAGTGACAAAAAAGTTTCTATTGCAACTATAAAGATAAAAATAATGATAACTTTCAAATATACATATATGAAAGTATTTCTACTTCTACATTTAACATGAAAACATGACAAAAATGTTTAAGTCATTAGACACACCATCTCTTCAAGCTCCATGCTTAAGTCAACAGTTGCAGCTCCAGATTCAGCATCAGTGTCATCTAATTCAAAAGCTTTCCTGTAGCATCCACGGGCTCTATTTTTATCTCCTACGACATCTCTGTAATAATGACCCAAATAGCAGAAAACTTTGCCCATGTATGTATCCAGTTTAGCAGCCTTCGAAATAAAACACAAAAGATAAATGCATGTATTATGTATTTTTTAAAAGAAAGTTTTATTAAATATAAAAGTTTTATTTGGCATATAAAAATATGCCAAAACATTCTTTAATGTAAGATTTAAAATGACATAAAAGCCAAAGTGTGCTTATAAGTGTGAAAATGTTATATTTGTTAAAAGATGTGTGATATTTGAATTGTTACATTACCCTGCTTTTATTAGACAAGATAAGAAAACACTTCTAGACTTTAAACATCCAAACAACAAAAAGTTAAACATCTAGAATTACATAAGGCTCATATGCCCATAAAATGAGAGTGGAAATTTTCTAAAAACAACATTGTTTTCCAGATATAATCATGTCTCATTTTCTATAACATGAGATTCTTAAATAAGTAACTTTTACACTTCTATGGTTTAATTTTCTCCTTGAAAACCCACATAACATTCTCACAAACCTTATGTGTGAGATATGAAACATGAAAACAGTTCAGTAGTAATTTTTAAAGTAACTTATATAACTATTATTTATGGTTTTATAATGAATCCATTTCAACAAAGAATTGAATAGTAGCTTATTTTACCTTTAAATGAACTTATTTTACCTTTAAAAAGTGGGTAAGAGCCTTTGTTTTATCTTTTCTTGTTTCTTCGCCCATGAACCAATATATTAACCCAAGTTGGTAATGATATTCAGCAACTTCATCATCTTTCTCAAGAGCTCTCTGAAAACTAAGTCACGAGGGGAAGTAGAAAGGAATTCTGAAATATATATGATATAGCAGACTCCTAGCTGAAACAATCAAAGTTTTGAGTGATTCAAGGATGCTGAATTCGAAACAAGTCATTACTTTAGGACTCAGATTACAATGAGAAAAAAAACTATTTGTTTTTCAATAACAGTAGCTTTAAAAAGGACAATGGCCTTTAGCTCTAGTTTAGTGCTAGCTTAGTGCTAAGTGTTCACACTAAACTATGTTTGAACATTATAATCAGTTCATCATATTTCAAATCCATAATGGAAATTTTTTATGGTTACTGTGTTATATGCTAAATACACTTCTTTTTTTATTTAAAAAAAACCTCTTTTATCCTCAACAGAGGACATTTTTTCATCCCTTTTAGAAAGAGAGGAAGGGAGAGCAAGAAACATCAATGTGAGAGAAGAACATCAACTGGCTGCATCCTGTGCGCTCTTGGACCAGGGATAGTATGCATCCGGGCCAGGGATTGAACGCAGAACCTAGGTACGTTCCCTGACCAGGAATGACACCTGCAACCTTTCGGCTACAGGACAACCCTCCAACCAACTGGGCCACACTGGCCAGAGCTGCTAAATACATTTCTTAAAAATACTAATAAAGCTTACATAGATCAAATGTATACAGAATTGGATCTTTATCAAGTCCAGTTGTTTTGAATTTTTGAAAAATTTAATAAACTAAGATATGACTTGCTTCTATGAGCGATCTATATACCCTTACCATTTTTCTGCTTGTAGATAGTCCTTTCTGGTAAAATGAATGAAACCTTCCAGAGCGTGCGCTTCAGCTAGGTCAGGGTAAGAAGACAGAACATTTTCCATAACCTATAAAGTAGATAGCTGTCAATTCCACATCCAAATAAAAATAACTTAAAAAAAAAAACTCATTTTGGATTAAAAAAAACAACCTTTGAAGCTTCATCTAATGCGCCTTTGTTCAGATAGGCCAAGCTTTTGAGAACCAAAAGTCCTGGGACGTTATTTGCATCCGAAACCTTGAAAGCAATGGGAAAGAATTGCTATAAGTCTCCTTCAATACAGTGCAGCAATGCTGACTTCAATTAAAGAATGACCACAGAAGAGCACAGAATAAAGACACAGAGGTCCTGATTTCTATCACTATTACCACTTTCATTCTCTGTAACCTTTGTATTAGGAGAAATTTCAAACACATAAAAAGAATTAGAGGACAGTATAATAGAATCAATCACATGTACTCACCATCCAGCTTCAAAATTAGCTCAAAGCCAAACTTTTCTTCTCAATAGCTCCACCCATTTTATTATGCCCTTGCTTGGATTATCCCACATATTTTGTAACTTTTTATCTGATACTTCAGCATCTATATCTAAACATTAAGTTCCTGTTTAAATAATAATCATACTACCATTATTAACACCAAAACCAATACATCATTAACATCATCGAACAATTCGTGTTTAAAGTTCTCGGTTATCTCATAATATATTTGAGTAATTTATTTTAATCAAAATCTAAGTACGGTACATACATTCAAAGTCACTAATAGGTCTATTAAGTCTCTTTTAATCTCTAGGTTTCCCTTCCATCTCTTTTTCCCCCCATTATAGTTTAACTGTTGAAAAATATGAGCATTTTTCAGTTTCTCGTAATCTGTTTTTTTGCTGAATGTTCTGTCATGGTATTGACATGTTCCTTGGTCCTCTGTATTGTCTGTAAATTGGATAATCCAGGTTTGATGTTTTGGCGAGGGTCACTCATGTGTACTTGCACTTGGTGGTGTCTAGTTGTCTTTTTTTTCATGATGCTAATAAGCAGCCCTTGATAGTCGATGCCTAGATCTACTCATTCAGCACAAATCGCAAAAATGGTGATTATTTTTCTCATTCTATCATTCATTTGTGGAACACTAAAACAAAGAGAAATCTCCCCTCTTCTCATTATCTGTTTGATTATTCTTAGGAGAAGTCACACAGAAAAAGCAGGAACAGTTTCAGGAACAGTCATACAGAAAAAGTCATACAGGAAAAAAAAGAAAATGCCTTAATTCTTTTCAATTGGCTGCTTAGCATCCCCTAAAGATTTACTTTATTGAGGATATTTTGCTGATTTTTTTGTATAATAAACATGTGAATTTAAACATATCTGAAGTCTCTCAATCCACTGCAATAATTGGTACTCAAACTATCCACTCTTCAGTCACTGACAATCAATCCATGCCAATTCCTGAGCCGTTCTGACACAAAGCTGGGGTTCCTTTAGAGTTTCCTTGCTTTCTAGCACTGTGCGATGTCATTCTGTACATTTTCTCTCTCAGACCTGGACTCTGCCAGTTAGCCAAAGAATTTTTGTTTTCTTCTTAAAAAAAAAAAAAAAAAAAGCATTGGAAAACCTCTACAGAGCATTCACACAAAATACATTATCAGTGGGAAGAAAAGTAGAAAATAAAACAAGATATGAGTTCCTAAAGGTTGCCGACAACCCTTCTAATTTCAGAGAAATAATATGAAATACAAAAGCCCTTTGAAATATATAAAAAATGACTTTTAAAATCAAAACCTTGCAATATACTGAGTAATATAATTTTAATTTTAGATTAAAAATCCTTTCGTCTAACAAAAATCTTTAAAAACACTATGTTGTTATAAGTAATGATTTACCAGTTAAGTTTTTTTGCTAGGGAATTTCAAGTTGCTTGGAACAAAAACATTAAGCAATCAGTTTCATTCTTAAATATCAATCTTCTTCTTAGTGTTTTATTGAGTAAATCAAGTAACATTCTCTACCATGAAGCTACCAGTGTCCTTAATTATTCTTGTCAATAACCAGTAAAATATTTTTTGTAAGAAAAAATTTAGAATCCCAAATTAGTAATAATCAAGTAGTAACCTAAGAGAGCAAAAAGAAAAGAGAATAAGAGGAAGAACTAAAGAAAGACACTGCATCATATGAAGAGCATTCTAAGTACTTAACCAAGAAGTTTCCATTTGTTGTGAGTGACTCACAAAAGTACAGATGTGGTGAATTCATACCTCTAACACAAAATCCATGTAAGAAAACATTTGTGGTAAGGAAAAAGTGGCTGATGCCTGGTTGATGGGAAACTAGTTAAGTTAAAGGGGGAAATTCAAAAGACTACCTGATCCAGAGTACAGATTGCTTCCTCTGAAGATTCATTATCTGAGAGTTTAATCAAAGCCTCTGCTTTCAAACGAAGACAAAGATTCTTCTGATGAAGGCTGCCACCAGACACACCAAGATTATCTATCTTCTTCAGAGCTGACAAAATTAAGGACATCAGAATGAAGACAACCATATCACTTCATTTTTTCTTTTTAAGAGAGATATATAATAAATTATATGAATAAATTGTTTAAAAAAATACATAAAGAAAATCCAAAGCCAAGTATGAATCCTTCGCTGAACTCTTTATGGAAATATCTGAATTTGAAACAGAACAGTTTTCAATTAAAATCTTTTTCTTCGTGTAACATAATAAAACTGAACATCCTGAAATACAACAATTGCTATCCCCATCTGCCAACATTACAAAGGTTATCTTTAGCCAATGCATCTGTAACAAACAGCACATTAAGGATATTGGAAAGGAAAAAAGCTGCATTAGAATGGACCAGGGTGAACTATTTCTCAACTATAGAGGCTAGGCCACCAGCCATGTCAGAGCAGTGAATCTCTTCTTGTGATTGGCTATCCCATGCCATTCAAATAGGTTCTAAGACGCCTTTCCTTATCTACATCAGAGGAATCAAGAACTAGTGAAGGCACTAGGACACACCAGGAACTTCCTTGTTATGAAGACAGAGTACCACTATGCAAGCCAATTCTGACTGTTAAAATGCCAAGAGTCAGAAACTTTTGATAAATATTCATTGTCAGTTAAATAATAAATACACTAGTACACATGCATAGAGACTTGGCATTTTTTAATCTCAATGAAATTTAAATTAGTTGGCAAGTTCAAATACAAAAAATAGCAGTCTTTAAGATATATCTGGTTGTTTTTTTTTTAAAACACTATCTTTCTCCTTTAAGCTGAAAAGAAACAGGATTGGCAGCACTTAAAGATGTCAGGAATACCTTGATTGCATGAAAGAACCGCTTCCTTAGGTCTATGCATTCTGAGTTGGGCTTCTGCCAGATGATACCATCCATTGGCACATTGAGGGCTTTCTTTTAATCCTAAAAGGATAAAAGCAAGAAGAAAATCCAAGGTTTCCATAACTACTGAGATGGATGGCACCACCATCTCCTCTCCAAATCAGACTTCTCCCCTTTCCCTCATCTCCCGCATCTACTCAGCCACAAAGCCACACTGATTCCAGGCCCTAGTCCCTTTCTTTCCCACCAGGGCTTCGGTTCAGACTTCCATCACCTTTATCCCAGATCAGTACGAGTGCTCGCCACCCACTCAGATTCATTCTCTACACTGTGATGAGTATTCTAAAACTGCAAATGGAATTGTGAGGCTCCCCTGCTTCCACTGGTTCCCTACTACCCTTAGGGTGCTTACAAGGTTTGCATGGCTCTTCCCCAGCTTCAATTCTTGCCCCTTCCTCCTCCCACACTTCATTGGCAAATCCGGCCCAACTACAAGCAGTTCCCTGAATACCAGCTTGCCTCTAACCTCAGGCTACTTCATTTCTAGGCCTGAAATGCTCCTCCCACCACCAGGCTTGAATTTGTCATTCAGATCTCAATTTGAATGTAAGGATAGAGATATTATTATCACTATTTTATAAATGAAGACACTGAGACAAAGAGAGTTTAATTAACTTCCCCAAGGTCTTGAAATTATTAAGTGACAAGAGTTGGAATTCAAACTTAAGCATACTCCAGAGTATGTAAGTTCATTTTTTTTCACTCCTATGTTAAACATTGGATTCCTTAAAGAAAAGCCCAAAGTTAAATACCTACTGACCAAATAACAACTATGTTACATGGTATGCATGGTACCCTTACCTTCTGTCAAGTTCTTAACGGCATCTTCATACTTTTTGTCTTGTAATGCTATGATGCCTAAACCAATGAGGCCTGGGCCACTGTTTGAATCCATTTCCACTAGTCTGCAACAATACTGTCGTCCTTCAACAGTAAGATTACCTGGAGTTAAAAGAAAAAGTTATTAGCATACATATACCAAATTTCTAAGCATCAAAGCCTATATATAATTTAAATCTCAAAAGCTGTCTTTAAAAAGAGAATGAAATGGCTACTAAAATTGCACCTTCAATTTCTACCCATCTGAATCAAACTCTCTTACTGCATGGAATCACAACACGAAAGACTACTCTGGCTACATAAACTGTTCTTACTAGGGTAAACACTCGTGGGATAAAAAGGAAAAAAGCCAATCATGTATCTTTCCATGATCATCCATACTTACAGTACCTAAAAACTGCACACAAGTAAGAAAAGTGTGGGTAGGTACTTGAAAATAGTTTCCAAAAGGCTAGGATGAACACAAAAAACTTTTAAAACAAGGTAAACTTTCCTAACATGTTCCCTTTTGCTAACATTGGGAGCACAATCATAGAAAGAAAGAGAATTGGGAGGATTGCATTCATGTTTAGCTGCGTGCAACACAGTCTTTATGTATGACCACATTGCCCTTGAAGAATTCTCTGTAGTGTTCCCAAAAGCCATCGACAGTAATAACACAAATGATCCTGTGTCAAGACACAAGGAATATTCCAGCTTCAGTACTCAATTCTCCTCTCCTCCATACTAATTCCTGATGAAAATATTAACTAAATAAACGTAGACAATGACAGGAAATTGACTTCATTGTTTTTGAATACACAATCATTTATATAACTTATCTGCTCTTTTTAATATTTAAAAGATTTCAAGATTCCAGATTTAATGACTTTAAAACTGTTTGACTATGTTGTTTTTATTCCTCAATAAGATAAGCCAGACTTGGGGCTAATGAATATTACATCTCCATGGATAAAAGGTATTCTGAAGAGATTCAGGGTAGATGCCAAGTAATACCTCTGAGAAGTCTGTTTCCTAGAGTTTACTACAAAAAAGTGAGTTTTTAAAAATAATTAATTCATTTCTCACATCCCAAAGAAACTGATCACTACCACAGAATTCTTCTTTTAAATAAACCTAGTTAGAGGGGAAAAAAACAGCATGTATTCAATTCTTTATTTTCAAATATTTCTAGAACACAAAATCTTAGCTCTTTTCTCTTTGGATTAAAGAACCAAGCTTTATTATCCTCCCCAATTTCAGCAATAAAGCAAAATAAAATAAAATAAAATAAAAAGTCATTTAGCATGAAACAGCATTCATCAAATGACAATTGTGAAAGCTATTCACTACTTGTGATGTGAAGCTTTATAAACTGAGTCATTTTGAAAATCAGCCTTCCAGTCTCAACATGCAAAGGAGAACAAAGAATGAAATATATTTGTCCCCAGTGAAAGAGAACCCAGTGATTAACTCCTGTCAAGCAGCAAATTTCAAAGATACTAAAGTGCTCTGGGGGAGGATAGAGACCTTAGAATTTTCAATTCTTAATACACAGAAAATTTGGTTTAGAGGAGCAATAAAAAGAAGAAAAATAGAAGTCATTAAGCAGTACTACTGTAGTTCCACTCTAGAATATTAATTTACCTTAGAATGTACTTAAGCCTAAACTGCTCTATTCTACAAGTTCTTGTGACCCAAAGCTGAGCAGGGAAAGCACTCTTCCTTGTGTACCACATACGGGAACACCCCCCACCCCATCTTCCCTTTGCCAGGACATCGACCTCTCTTTCTTTCAACTCCGCAAAATAGCCACCCCAAACCCTTTTCAAGAACTTTCTTCTCATATAAATCAATACACTCTTCATCAGTCAGCATAATCCCTTTGCTACCTCTTTATCAGAAACTTAGTTAAATGCTAAATTTAGGTACAAAACTCTGAACACTCTGTTGATTGCATTTCTTCTGTATTTTTGTAGGCTTTTGGAATATAAGGACCATGTTTCCTCAACAAATGCACTGTGTAAGCATAAATGTACTTATTGAAAAAGCATGTAATCAGTTCTCAGGAAGAAATTTCAAAGTATCCTCATGTGCCATTTGGCATATGAGCAGGTCAAGAATGAGGAAAAGGTACAAAACCACTGATAGCTGAACGGGCACAGACAGAAAAGAGTAAACACTAGTCATTAATTTCTTAATAGCAATTTTAACAGTACAAAATGGGACAGAGGGGGATGTACCAGAGGCAACACCATAATCAGTCCACTTATATTGGAAACACATTGGGACTCATGTTAAAATTTGAAGAGGCTGGGTGATTTTGAAACTATGCTTCCTATCAGCAGAATACACACACACGCACATACATACTCATTCATAAGCATACCCTGTACTGAAAGTCTCTTAGCTGGCCTCATCCTCCTTGACTTCAATGCACTGTTCATGTTAGCTAGTCCTTTCTTCTTAAAACTCTGCTGCCACGTGGTTCTATTGCAGTTCTCCTCCTCTAAAAGTTTTCTTTCCCTCTACCTGCTTCCTCTTCCTCTCCTTTAATTTCAGTCAGTCAAGTGCCTGGATGGCTTTTTTAATAGCGGCTAAACACTTCTTCATCATTGTGATTTATCTGATTTTAAAAGATAACGCTAATAAAGGCCTCCTAATCATAAAGTCAGTTACAGATCTCTTTTCTGAAATGCTCTTTGGCTGCCTTCTGTGCTGCTTTGCAGGCCCCCAACCTTCCTAACTGACTTCTCCTCTTTTCTGTCCTCTATTTTCCTCTCCCCCTTCTCCCTCCCTTTGCCTCCAAGCTGGCCAGAACTGCAAGGGTACAGTGAGAACTTTTTGCCCTTAGTTTTCCTCTGAAGTCATCCACTACACTTCCCTCTCACCTATTGCTGTGTACTGGTTTGACATGATTTCAAAGACACTTGTTTATGACAAAAAAATAAAGTTTTTAAATGTATAATTTATTGATTATGCTGTTACAGTTGTCCCATTTTTTTCCTCCCTTTTATCCCCCTCTGCCTTGCACCCCTCTCCCATCATCATCCTCCCTGCCCCCCTGCCCCACCACCCTGTTTAGTTCATGCTCATGGGTCATACACATCGGTTCTTTGGCTTCTCCATTTCCCATACTATTCTTAACTTCCTCCTGTCTATTCTGTACCTGCCATTTATGCTTCTTATTCCCTGTATCTTTTTCCCACTCTCCCCCTACCCTTCCCTGCAGATAACCCTCCATGTGATCTCCATTTCTGTGATTCTGTTCCTGTTCTAGTTATTTGCTTAGTTTGTTTTTGTTTTTTAGGTTCAGTTGTTGACAGTTTTAAGTTTGTTGTCATTTTACTATTTGTAGTTTTGATTTTTTAACCTTCTTTTTCAATTATAATTTATTTTGTATTAGTTTCAGGTGTAGAGCATCGAGGTTAGACAATCCATCCTTTACAAAGTCATCCCCCCAATATTTAAAGTACCCACTTGGTATTATTGATTGATTACATTCCCTATGCTGTACTTTACATTCCTGTGACTATTTTGTAACTACCAATTTGTACTTCTTACTTCCTTCACTTTTTCACCCAGTATTCCAACACCTCTCCCATCTGGCAAGCATCAGTCTGTTCTCTGTGTCTATGAGTCTGTTTCTATTTTGTTTGTTCATTTATTTTGTTCTTTAGATTCCACATATAAGTGAAATCATCCGGGATTTGCCTTTCTCTGTCTGATTTGTTTTTAAGAGTTAAGTTGTTTTGATACAAGAGTGAAGTAAGGTGTGTCAGGGTATCATCATCTCTTCTGTTGTCACTGGTAAGCACTCAGCAGCTCAGCTGCTGCGGGGCACCACTGGGGACTTATCCAAAAAAAAAAAAAATATATATGAAGAAGCAACTACAGCAACGGAACATTTAGACTGTAAACACTGAGAGTTTGTGAGGACTACTCAAAAGTGTTTGGTTTGGGCAAGGCGACCTTATGCTGATCCAAAAGCTCTCCAAAGATCTTTGGGGCATTAGCTCCCATGTTGGTGAAAGCGACTCTTTTACCAGGAGTGGTGAAAGCTGTGCAGCGGCCCCTGGAAGGAGAACATCCTGCCAGCCAACCCAGCACCTCGAGCACCACAGTTCCCTAGCAATGTGCTCTAGCAACAAGGGACTTTCTGGGTTTATGTTTGGCAGCTTCTCAGTTGGTTAAGTCACTTCTCAGTTGGTTAAGCCATCCTTTCCAGAAAAGAGAGCCAACCTGGCAGAAAAGGTAGAGCACAACTAATACAAAATAAATTATGGACTATAATGTCTTTCATTGGACTATATGTCTTTCATCTCCCATTGCCTTAAACAATAATGTGACCAATCTATTACTGGTTTGGAGTGTGTCATTTCTTTACTGGCTTCTTAAGAGACCTTATCCTTTATGCTACTGGCTTGTGAAATTCCTGCAATAAACCTGTGTTAAATAAACTTTTGGCAAAGACAAATTCAGTCTTTGAGCATAATATGCCACCCAAACAAAACACCTACATATAAATTATTCCAAGCCATATGTCTAGCCTCAGTATTAATGGCTCATCTGCAAACCACTGACGGACAATTCCTTTTGCATGTCCATCAGCATCTCTCAACAACTTACCCTTCATACAAAGCATTATTCCACAGTAGGCCAATGTTTCAGGAGACCTACAAGTCAAAATTGATTTTCCCTACCTTTACCACTAAAAATCTTTTTTTTTATTCAATGTTACTTTCAATTGCCAACATGTTCCCAGTATCATTTAGTCTACTTAATTAAATCTATCTTCTATACAATATCTCCTGCACACCATATTAGCTGAAGAATTTATACTTCATAAATTAATTTAACATGACCCTTCTACTGTTTTCTTTTCTCATATTCATGAAAAGTGCTTGTACAAGCCTAAACTTGACTCAAAGTATGGGAAAAAATATGTAAATTGCCAAAAAAAAATCCAAGACTGAAGGTAACAGTTCTAAAATTTAATTCACACACCAGGGGAATGCAAGTGCAAGTAGGACTTACAAGGGAATGGTAAAGAGGGGAGAGCTGGGACGGATGCAATGATACCTCCAAAAGGCCATTTTCCCTGAGTTACCCCCTACCATGGTTTCCAACCATTTTCCTATTATGAAACAGGTGTCAGTCATTCATGTACAAAGCATTCCAATGTGTATACTCATTTATGAATGAAGAAAAAATGATTACTAGAGCTTTTCAGTAATTTACAGTTGCTACCATATTGGTGCTGGTACTGCTATTTTTATTTCAATGACCGATTTCTGTGAACTCTGTTCACATCAGGTGAATATAGGCATGAAGGGAGTAAGATCCAAATTATTTAAAAACACCTTATTTGGCACAGATATTGAAACCAAGGACAGAGGCTGCTGTGAAAAACAATACGGTTCCCCTATAAGCTGGCTGCACACTGGCCATGGGCACAGCACACCCACCGCTACAGGTTTTAGCAACACCCGGCAAGCTAGCTGCCATTGCTGCCCTATTCCCCTCAAAGAAGCAAGAACAGGAAACATACACTGAGACACACTCTAACTTGAATCTGCTCCATTTCACTGAAAGAGTAGATAATTCTCACGTGATTCATATATACTGCAGTGTGTATAATAATGTACTTGTGACACTAATAACATCAATGCTGAAAATGCTAATCTTCCACAAAATCCTTTGTGTGACATTCATAGCGCTATGTAATACAGTCCAACCTACTGAAAACAAAATATATCTTAGCTATTCCTTCTACTATAGCAAATACAATTATTTTACTATTCCCTAAAACTGCACCAAGCTCCATACCCTTGCTCATGCCATCTGGAGTACATTTTACATCTTCCCATTTATCTAATGTTTATGGAAAATTCAAGACCTTCTTCAATCCGCACATTCAAAAAGACTTCACTGATCAACAACTCATAATTCCTCTGTATCACTATACTTTACTATATTTATCAGCTTTTTCATGTACACAGAGACTATACACTGTACTTCTTTTTATTCCCAGAAATACTGAAATAATACCTTATACATAGTAGGCACTAAAACAATTTTTGATAAATAATAACATCATTCCCACACTCACATACCTCTAGGACATGAATGTAATAAAGAAGAAATTACCTGATTCAATTAAATGCAAACAAAGCACTTCTAATGGATATTGTACAGTGGGATAGATGTTTATCATTCCTTCACAGGCCTTCTTCAACCTAGCAGTTTCATGAGGAAACTTGGAAATATAAAAGTAAAATAAACTAAGTAGCAGTAAAATATACTTCTGGACACTTTCCCATTTAGAATAGCAAACTCACGTAAGAGATTTTAAAAATCAACTTACTCTGGATAAACACTGAATGAAATGTCTATAAAGTACTTGATGATCTTCACTAGGAACCTTATCTGATAAGTCCAGTGCATTCTCGAAAGCAGTTAAAAGCTGAAACAAATAAACAAGAAACATATCATCTGTAACAAATTTAAATGACAATTCTAAAACAGTTGAGTGCATAAAATTCAAACAAACTACACTCAACTCACAGCAAATGCATTTTATTAGATGGCCCTGATAATTTCAATGAAGAAAAACATGTATATGTAAGTTCTGGAATACATTCTGATTCCACTGGCCAGCAGACTGCAGTGAACTAATAAGGGATAACTATAAATCGGTGACATTAATTTAATAGAACAGTCTTGTAAGTCTGCTATTTTTCATAAAACAGTCAACCAGAGATGCAGAGTCTCATATGCCAATGTAGCTGCTACTGTTTGGGTCACTTTTGAGAGATCTCTTCTGAAATCACCAGCATGTTCTTTGGAACATCTCTAACAGTACAAATTCCCAATCTTAAGAATATATTCTATGAAGTTAAGTTATACTTTTGGTAAAAGAAAACCAGAAATAAAATAAATTCTTATATAGTATCATTAACTGATACTATAGTTAATTCTATAGGAAAACTCCAAAAGAGGACTTCTAAGTATGTTTTGAGCCAGAACAGCAATACTAGAATCCAAAGCAAGCACTTTAAAGGATACCATTCATTTGGTTACTTAGATTCTATATTTTTAAAAAGATTTCCCATGACTATAATGAAAACTGATAATACAGTTCACCATCTCAAAATTTTCTTCATGAATTATGCTTAAAAAATCTATATAAAGAAGCAAAATGTTACTGCTCTGATGGAGGAGGAGGAAGAAGAAAAGGAAGAGGAGGAGAAACCACTGCTGCCTAACTGCCCTGGCCAGTGTGGCTCAGCTGGTTGGACCATTGTCTTATAAACTGTTGTGGGTTCAATTCCTAGTCAGGGCACATGCCTGGGTTGCAGATTTGGTCTCAGGTGGGGCGCCTACAACAAGAAACCAATCAATGTTTTTCTCCCTTTCTCTCTCCCTCCCTTCCCCTCTCTTTAAAAATTAAAAGCATGTCCTTGGGAGAGGATTGAAAAAATAAAAGAAGTCTAACTTAAACAGTCAAGCACAAGGGGTTAAAAAAAAATGAAATTAATCTACATGGAAAATAGGCAGTACATTTGTTTTCTGAACACACTTAAATAACAGAGTTATCATTAACAATCAAGGTGAAAGTAACCACCTTTGAAAACCCTTTTATAGTATTTTTAACTGGTAGAAGTCAATTCTTAGGATAAGTATAATTAATTCTCTTTCATGAAGAAGTATAGTACAGATAATTCATAGACATTTTACTTATTTTGGTATGTGTTTGATTTTCTGGTAACCTATACTATTTCAGGAAAATAATGAAATCATAATACAAAGGTATAATTTAAGAGAATTTGGTAAATCATCTAATTTCATCACTGATCAATTTTCTCCAGAACTGAATGTATACACAGATAAACCCACACACAAACAAATGCAAATCTTGTTCTCACATTCTTACCCCCCCGCACTCAGCACACTGCCTGACATTTAGCAGGCTCTTGATAAACATTTTCTGAATCAATGGACAAATGAACAATACACAATGGAATGAGCATCCCATACTGTACAGAGCCTGTCGTTGCTTACATTTAAATTTCCATTCAATTTAGAAAGTATACACTTAGTGTCTATATACTATAATAAACTAAGTTCACTTTTAAACTTACAAATATTAAAAAGTAGGATAATGGAGATATTTCCTAATTATGGTTTGAAGGCCATGTTTTTTAAAGTATTTTAAAAATTATTTATAATTACTTCAAAATCTGCACATTAAAAAGGACTATTTCTTTGAATTAGTACTCCAAATGGGAAAGACAAATAGCATATGATTTCACTCATATGTAGAATCTAATTAATAAACTGAACTAACAAGCAAAATAGAGGCAGACTCATAGACAGAGAGAGCAGACTGACATCTCTGGGGTTGGGTTGGGGGCAGCGGGAGGGTTCGAGGGGTGGAGGGATCCAGCAGAAAATGAAAAGGACTCATGGACATGGATAACAGTGCGGTGACTGTGGGAGAGGGAGGGATGGTGGAGGTAGAAGAGGGTATAAGGGGGACAAATGGTAATGGGAAAAAGATAATAAAAAATAAACTATTAAAAAAAGAATAAAGGAAAGTATAACAATATTCTCTAATGAAATAGAGAATATCAACTTCTTCCAGGAAAAAAAAATATATACTTGGAATATATATTAACATACATATATACTTTAAATATATATAAAAACATATATGAATATATATATACTTTAAATAAAATACTCTAGTTGAATTGTTAAACCTCAAAGTAATTTAGTACTCTCAGTTCATAAGTAAAAAGAAACATGTCTTTAAAGCACAACTTTTTAAAAATTATAGCAGTTTCATAAAGGCCAATTTCATAGTTGTTGTTTTTACAGTATAAAAGTAACTGATCTCTTGTTGATTCTTAAGGGAATAGAATTCTGATATCCTAAATACTAATTCCACTCTGTCCAGACTTAGTAAAGGACTATAGGCCAATAATTCTGACTATCAGGAAGATTATTTAAAACTGAACATTATAAACTATTTATTCTGACATATAGTACATTTCTATATTCTAAGTATATCATTATGCTTCCATTTTCTAAATTCAGGGGAATAAACAGGCCAATACCAATTGCTGGGTCTCATTGTTCTCATCCTCAGCACTCTCAGCCAGCAACTGAGTCAACTTCCTCCACAGCTGATGAAGCTCGTGGTTGTCTGCACCTTGCCCTTGCCGTGTCTCTATCAACTTCTGCCATGTTTGGGCCACCTATGATGGAAATTGAAAATGTTATTTTATCTTAAATATTAAAAATGTCAATAAAGAAATAAAATCTGCAAATAAAATATTTTATCTGCTAATGCATAAAACTAACAAAAGCACAGAACTCCATCTATTACGAATGCCATAAAAACTAAGTTGATTGGGTGAGTCTACAGTCCTTACATCATTAGCATGACTGAGCTGTCCTAACAGTCTTCATAACTCACAGCATCAGCTATGAGATACCACCAACAGGCTACTATATTCTACAGGTAATGCTTTTACTTATTTTATTTATTCCTGCAGTTTCAAAAAGGTTCAGAAATTATAATGCCTGAAATTTAAATTCTATTTACAGTTTTCAAATCACTATAATTTGTATCATTCCTCTAAATTTTTTAAATTCCATATTACATAGCAATTTTAAAAATTTTTCCCTAAATGAAATGAAAGCTTTCTTCTAATGATGGTTTTATTAAAAAAAGTATACTGCCCCCAGAATATCATTAACCAACCTCCATGTGTTTCTTTTCTTGGTAATACAGATCCACAAGTTTCTTACAGACATCACACCACTTCTGTTTGTCAACACTGAAAATAAAAAAAAAAATTTGAATATGACTAATAAAAACAACCAAAGACTTAAAACACCAAAATTAAAATATCTCAATAATATTGTCAGGTACTATTTTAAATCAGAACATAGTACATTTTTCATAGTACAGTAAAATTTTATAAAATGAGACTCTCATAAAAAGTTTTAAGAAATATTATTTATCTTCCATTACACTGGAAGATAAATAATATCTTCCAATAATATCTTGATAAAAACATATCAAGGTTCCCAAATTAGTTAATCCTCTTACCATCAGTATTTGATTTTGTACTCAGCACAATCAAGAGGTTCTGTTGTAACTGTGTAAAAGAAAACCGTTTCCCAATTCCTAGTAAATGTTTGAAGTACTTCTATATAATTTTTACCCACTTTTCTAATTCATGCTTTTAAAGAAACTGGTCTTTCCCCACATATTGATTACCTTTCATAAAGGTCCAGGAGCTTTTTGTAAACACGAGGTAAGTCATCCTTAGCATTTATCTGATTACATTTCTCATACAGGTTTGCTAACCCCTAAAATAGGAAGTAATAGAAATTATTCTTCCAAAAACATCTAGTGTTCTTGTATCTATTTTGCAAAAGTAACAACGTATAAAGATTATTTATGTTAAAGATAAGTACGATGAACAAATATGTCTGAGATCTGCCTCCAAATAATTAGAGATGGAGGGAGTAGGTGAAAGCTTAGGTGAAAAAAAGTGGCTGTGAGAAGATTTTAACTGAAGCTGGATGGTGGATATAGAAGGGCTCACGCATCTTTCCTTTTGAAAATATATTTGAAGTGTTTCACAATAAAAAATGTATTTTAATGGTTATTATACAATCTTAACCCCTAAGATATTACCATATAATGCTATTTTTATATAGTGAAACAAACAAAAAATCCAAGTAGTCTGTAGAAATTGCCATTTTTGTTTCAATAAAGATCAGATATCCTCAATCAATCAGTACATTAAAAAGGCAACCATCTAAGTCAGCGATTTTCAACCAGTATGCCACAGAATTTTTAAAACATGCAATACCTGACTTTCTAGTCAGGGGCACCAATCTCTTTTCTCTTAGACTGTCAAATAAAAAAAAGACAATAGCCAACACAACAGTCATTCAGTGTGAAGAAATCAAAATTATACCTATTTTTTTGTCAGATCAACAAAAAATGTATTTTTTGGTGTGCCACAGAATTTTATTAATTAGTTTGTATGGCACGAGATGAGCAAGGTCCAAAACCACTGCTCTGAGTGTGTCCCCAGACACCCTTGTTCACATCCGTGGTCCCTTAACTCTGACACAGACCCACGTTCCCCAGAGCCTGCGGCTTCCCTTCAATCACGGTTTCTCAGATGGGACTAAGGTGTGAAACGAAGTCATTAAATAAGAAACAGTAGCCCTGGCTGGCGTAGCTCAGTGGATTGAGCGCGGGCTGGGAACCAAAGTGTCCCAGGTTCGATTCCCAGCCAGGGTACATTCCAGGGTTGCAGGCCATAACCCCCAGCAACCGCACATTGATGTTTCTATTTCTCTCTCTCTCTCTCTCTCTCTCTCTCTCTCCCTCTCCCTCCCTCCCTTCCCTCTCTAAAAAAAAAAAAAAAAAAAAAAAAAAAAAAAAAATCTTTATAAAAAAAAAAAAAATAAGAAACAGTTGGAGAAGCCAACTAAAAAACGTCAAGACCATTAAATAAAAAAGAAGAATTTAACTTGTACTCAAAGAATTGCAAATTTTTAACATTATTTTTAGAAAATACAATGTGCATTTATTTTCTCTTGGGTAAACATGAAGTATATTCACGATAACTCTTGCATATATGCACATATAATTGAGTTGGAGATTAACACAATCATGTTTCAATTCCATTCCTTATATTTGGAAATAATTCATTGGGTTGGAGGGTTAAATAGTGGTAAATGGCATCAGTGACACCACTTTATTTTAAAATTAATTTTCAGGTTTGGAAGACCAATAAATTAAAATTTTTTTCTCACGTGGGATAAGTGGAGGTTTAAAATTTTAAAATATAAAGCTATTACCTATAATTTTAAAAATGGGGGGAAAAACTCTTCCCTATGAGGAAAAAATGTTACATACCTGCCAAGCTAGTAACTGGTCGGGCTCTAGTTCAGCAGCTTTCTTATAGGCGCCCTGGGCCTGCTCAGGTTGTTCTAGCTCGGCAGCCGCAACACCAATAAAAACCCAGGCATTGTAGTTATTTTTCTCTTGTTTTAACACTGTCTGATTAAAAAATTAAAAGAGAAGGTCATTAAATTTTGGAAGTGATGGACAAACAACAAGAAAAGGCAGTCTACTTGAAGGTCTAAAAATCTGGATCTATCACTAACTGGACAACCTTAAAAATGCCACTTAACCTCTCTGGTTTTCAGTTTTCTCAGTGAGAGAGGGAGTTAGACTGGATCAGTAATTTTAAGAGGTCTGGAATATGAGGTATATTTTTTAAAAGGTGCCCAGGTAATAATGATGCCTCCACCAAACACCTCTCCTGGCCCCTTGAGAATACTGGGTATGGAAAGAACAATAAGACAGTTCTTACCGCCCAACCGTCCCGCCTGCCTCCACTCCACAGTGCTACCAGTCAACTCACAAAACTGTTTGTCACAGCATTGCACTTTACCCAGCTCCCATATTTCCATTCACTATGATAACATTTCCCCACATTAGACAGGTATTTTCATCAACATTATAGGCTAGGAAAGTAGACTGACCCCAACGTAACTGTACAAAATATGTTCCAATAAACAGTGGTGATGAATGTTTAAACAATACCTGTCAACTAGAACAAAAATTGTATGCAGAGCTATTACTTTCAAAAATAATAGCTGTTTGCTAAGGGAAAATAGTTTGAAACAGGAAGCAAAAATGTTTGAGTAAAAGAAAACAAAAGTAGTAGCTAAAGAGAAATCAGCTCAAGGTTTTACACATTCTAGAGGAGATAAGAACATTTCAATGAGTTGCACAAGTCAGATTATTAGGTTTACATGTATCCACATGACACTTCTAGCAATCTGTCCCCAATGTACAGCACAAATTCATTCTACCCAACGACGCTGCCTCCTAAGAAACTGACAAGAATGAGGTTAACTACCAGAGTTACGCTCAAAACACTGAGGCCTTATAATGCTTATGTCCCCCACACCAAGGACAGTGACTGGCATGTAGCTGCTGAGCAAATGCCACAGTCAACCTATAATCAGTAAGTACCTACTATCCGCCTATTAGACCACAGTTTCCAAATTTCAAACACACTTTTAAGGAAATAATTACAACAATGTGATGAAAGCAGGTATGATGTTCTGAGAAAATATCAAGAGTGAAATGGTTTTATCTTAAAAACTAAAAATGCCAACAAAGAAGTAAAATCTGCAAGTAAAAATATTTCTATCTGCTAATACATAAAAATAGCAAAAGCACAGAACTCCATCTATTACAAACTCCATAAAAGCTAAGTTGTAAAATAGTCACAGGGATGTAAAGTAAGCATAGAGAACATAGTCACAGGATGTTATGTTATAAAATTAGTCACAGAGATGTAAAGTAAGCATAGGGAATGTAGTCAATAGTATTTTTTTTAAATACGTAACTTCAAACTCCATCTACACAAGCCAGAGAAGGCTTCCAAAAAAGGATGCTTATACCAAGTTATAAAGACACACAGGCAGACAAAATGATAATCAGACAAGACACAGCAAATAAAGAGGGGCAACATTTCTTTATAGAAAATTTTATTTAGTCTCAGGCAAATACCATATGATTTCACCTATAAGTGGAACCTACTTAACAAAACAAACCGGCAAACAAAATATAGCCAGGGATATTGAAACTGAAAATAAAATGACAGTAGCCAGAGGGAAGGGGAGAGGGAAATAATGTGGGAAAGAAGGGAAAGGGACATAAATGAACCCGTATGAGGGACCCACAGATGCAGCCAAGGCGGGGTGGGATTGAGGGTGGGAGGTGGGCATAGGTAGGTCAGGGGAAAGTGATGGTGGGAAAATGGAGACAACTGTATTAGAACATTAATAAAAAAAAGGTAAAAAAAATTATTGTCAATGAACATTCTACATTACTACACATAAGTAATCACACTGACTAGTTCCGTTCCTCTGCTTTCTGGCTGGGTTCCTCCAGCATAAACTATGAACTACTTGGTGGAATTCACACTGGACCAGGAAGAAGACTGCTATGGTCCTGCTGAACGGAACAATAAAATCAGACTCCGAGAAGCCTAGGGCGGAAGGAAAGAGACCCTGTCCCTCCCGCGACCCTGCGGCTCCCCTACAGTTCGAATGCAGTGCTCATCCTTCTGTTTCAGTATTAGCTCCGTCGTGGCCTCCATCCCTGCTGGGCTCAGTCACCACTAGAACCTAAACCTCACAAGGGCATCCTTTGCCCCTTGAGACTCTCACCCATTACTGAGGTGTATTTCCCCTGATCTAACCCAATTCCCTCCCTCCCCCTCTCACAAACTCTTCACTGTGCCCTCCGGAACTCCCAATCTAGACCAGCCTGGTTTCCTCTACATTTTCAACCTTTTTTTTTTAACTGTACCAAGTTCTGCCTCTACCAAAACTTGGCTATTCCCCTACCGATCTTACAAGCTGCAGCTGATTTCTCTCTTCCATCCCATGTGTCACAGGACCAGGAACTGAGGAAGGGGTTCTCCTTGCTCACACTGTCACCTACATTCCTCCTCTGCTCCTCCCTCCTTCATAAACCCCAGTACCTCTGAAGCTCAGCCATTCTACTATCCTACAAAAAAATCCTTCTTGCTACCACATTAACTTCTTAGGAACTCTCCTTTTCTTCAGCGAAAATTGTGTATACTTCCTCTCCACCTCAATCCCTGTAATCATTCTAATATTCATGTGAAGACCCACTGAACATCATGGCCTCTTAACTACTTACCCTCATTGCTACTCAGCCACCAAAATCTGGATTGCCAGCACACCCCTGTCCTATCCCCCGCCCCACCTCCCCACACCCTGCTAACACAATTCTCTACCCTATGTCAGGTGTTAATTTTTGATGGCACCACCTTTTTTTCTCTTTCACCCCTTTCTCAATTCTCATCCCTCCTTTCCGAGTTTAGACTCCCTGACCCATCACTGTCATCACTCCCTTGCAAACATCCTCAGCATCTTTGCCTCTCTTTCCCCTTGTCTTTCTTCATATCCATAGTTGAATTCCATCACACCAAGTGGCCAAGTCTGAGAAGCTGAACAGGAAGGGAGAAATTACCCAGCTGAGTTCACAGACTTCACTTTAACATAAAACTTCCAATTAACATTCATTAAGGTCTGGCAATCCTTTCAATCCTTACTACTACTATGCTTGTTTTCCCACCATGAACAAGAACTACTTCATACCTTTTTTCCTAAATGTATTCTTTTATTTAAGTATAGTTGGCATACAATATTATTTTGGTTATATTGGTTAGTTTCAGGTGTACAATACAGTGATTTGACATTTTTATGCCTTACAAGTGATCACCCCACTAATTTTAGTAGTCATCTCTCACTGTATAAACCTGTCATAATATTATTGATACTTATTTCATACCTCTTTTGTCTCAAACCTCCCACAGAACTCCTGTTTCACTCTCACTTGATACTTCACTAAGAAAACAGAAGCCATCAGAGGGGCTCACTCTCATCTTCCCACCCCCGAATCTCCCAACCTGAGCATTCGGGCCTGCATCCATCTTCCCTCCTTTCCAGATGGAAGCGGTATCACAGACCCTCCTCTTAAGCTCTGGATCCCATTATCTCTCTCACCTTCCCAAGGACTTCACTCCTACTACTACCTTCTATTTCTCCTGCACATTCAATCTCTCCTTCTGGACTGGAACATTCCCATCAGCATACAAAGGCACTTTAGAATCCACAAATCAAATAGAATTAAAATGTCAACACACTAAGAAAGAATGCAAGCTGTAAGATACAGTAAGGTCCCACAGTAAACACATCAAGAGATACCTAAGAGACATTCAAGTTTTAAGAACTTGGCTTTGATACGTTACCAATTCAGAGAAAGACAAAATTAAGTGTGACAGAAGTAGCTTATCCTAGCACAATAGCTCTAATCATTCTACTAAATAACCTTACCGCTTTCGTTATATTTAAACAGTAAAATGATTTACTTATCATAAATTGGTAATGCTTACAAAGAAGTAACATACTTTTATGGTGGAAGAACAAATTATCAGTTACCTTACAATGTTTCAAAGCTTCTTTGTATTCTTTGTTCCTGATTGCATCCCGAGCACTTTTCAGTGCAGTCTTCACTTCCTTGCTGGACATTCTGTCAAAATGAAAAATCCGACTGAATGTACAACAGTAACCTGCCTGACTGTAACAATTCCAGCAAACTTAACCGTCTTAAAAATGCACATGATTCCTTCTACTTGGAACACTCGTCCCTCCCTTAGTGTACACATTGCTTATCCCTCAGCTCTTCAGATTGTTACTCAGCTGTCACTTCCCCAGGGAAACCTTCACTGGCCACCCTACTTAAAATGTCAACAGTGCCTCGCCACACTCCCTACCACCCAGTATTCCCTTAACCCCTCCCTAACACTGCATTTATTTTTCTTCACAGCATTTACCACTATCTTATACATTTATATTTTATATACTATATATTTTATTTATCTTACATATTACCTGTCCCCCAATCCCATTAGAACTTAATTTCTATGCAGGCATGGATTTTTGTCTGCTGTTATTCTTGCTTTTTCTACCTGCTGCTATATAGTCAGCACCTAGTATCTGACAAATTATATACATTAAAAAATATTTGTTGAAACTGAGTTGTATTTGAATTATACTCACTCTGTATATAGTAGGCTAAAACACAGATGATCTTATGGGCCAGGACCCAAAACACATACCAACTTCGATCCAATTCTACACTAAGCAAGATTTAGTAGTATAAATCCAAGTCACAGAGTATAAACACTAACACAAATAAATTTCATTAACTATATATAAAAGTTTAAGATTGCATTCTGTTTTTAAGCCAGTTTCTTTAATATATGAATCAGGATGTTAACTTTCTTCACAGTAAGAGTTATTGTAGGATTAGAGTAATATAGTATTCTTTGTAATGTAGTAATTTTTGAAAAGAAAAAATGCAATGTTTACACTTAAATGAAGGTGATGAATATGCAAGATGATTGTACACTAACTTCAGCCATAAAAAGATATATCAATTGGCAGACCAAGTATTTCCATTTAATATAAAAATATATTATTTAATTTTAAGTAAACTAACATATCTTAAAATTTCACAACTTATTCTGGTTTACCAGTAAACAAGTCAAATTCAAGCACAACTTGATGCTGGAAAAAAAGGAACATTTCTATTTTTTGCCAACTCCATTGAACTCTAACATCATCATAAATGCAAACCAGAGCTGCATAAATATTAAGTCCTTACAGACTGCAGATGTTCAAGGCCACAAAATGAACTAAGAAGATGGCTCGCTGACATGGTACACAAACCATCCTTTAAATCCAAATGAGGCTGAGGTAGAAGTACAAGATCAAAGAAGTTACAGAATTTTTTTTAAAAATTCTTTTGACTTAAAGAATGTTAGATTAAAAATATAAAAATTAAGCCCTGGCTGGCGTAGCTCAGTGGATTGAGCATGGGCTGTGAACCAGGCATCGCAGGTTCCATTCCCAGTCAGGGCACATGCCTAGGTTGCAGGCCATGGCCCCCAGCAACCACACATTGATATCTCTCTCTCTCTCTCTCTCTCTCTCTCTGTCTCTGTCTCTTTCTCCTTCTCTCTCTCCCTTCCCTCTCTAAAAATAAATAAATAAAATCTTAAAAAATATGTATATATAAAAATTAAGATATCATAAAATCAATTTATCTGTAGCCAGAACCAGATTCCCCAAAGTTAGCATAAAAGTGACTTTTTGCCTAGTTACAATAATTACATAAATATAGCAACATATTTCACATGCTGTTATTTTAGAAACTGTCTTCATACCTGAAATTATCTTGGTATAAATTTATAGCTGCAAACCTCAGAGTGATTTTTCCTGTAGTCTACAAATCCAGATTGGAGCAGGCAACAAATTTAGTGCTCATTTCAACTTAAGATTTTTCATGCCGAAGTTATCTTTGGTGGCTAAACCTACAGATGAAAAAGAAGAGAACACCAATGATGACGACAACTCATCTAGACCGCCAGAAAGGGATAAAAAGACATCCAAGGAAGAAAAATCAAGAGTACAAGTTTAAAAAGAACAAAAACAGTTTCAAGTTAAGACCAAGCAACAACAAACAAAAAAGCAACTTTTCTAGGGCAAAGCTCACCATCTTTTCTATCACCTGACATAGGAATGGAAGCACATCTGAGCAAGGCAGAACGAACCGGCACTAACATTCCCAAGCTATACACAGCATTTGGCATAAAAGAAATAGAAGAGAGGTCCTCTGCTCTTAGTAATATAATCTAAATCAAGAGAAAGGCCTAAAGCATTGAGTCATTTAGTGAATCAAATGCTGAATTAGAGATGAGTGCACACTCAATAGGAATCCAGAGAAGTGTGGTGTAAAATAACAGCTACTAGATGGAGAAGACAGGATTTAAGAAAGGAGGGAAGAAGGAGAATTACTCCAGTCAGAGGCAGCTACATTAGCGAAGTCAGAGAGAGAGAGCAATGAATGTGGCATGTGTAGGACACAGAAAGAAAACCAGGCTGCATGGAACAGAAGGGACTTGAGAACAGAAGAGAATTAGGCTGGGCAGGTGAAGTAGAGCACCAGATTACAGAAGACCTTCAAAGTCAGACAGACAAGTTTAGATTTAAAGATAGCAGCACACATGGAGCTGTGAAATGCTTCTATGCAGGCTATTTTTCAAGGCCACTAGTGACAAACTCCATTCTTCTCTTGGTAACCATTGTAATGGTCAAGATCTTTCTATATCTCTATATATCTCCATATATAATTACAATTATTCATGTGATTACAATTACTCTTGCTTTGGTGGAATCTTCTATTTTTCTCTTCCAATTCTTTTTTCATTAATTTGTCATTTAAGATAATAAGATAGCATTGAGGCCTCTTCACCTAAAATAAATAATCATTATGCCACCCCCCCCCCCACACACAGGTTTTACATATTTTTTTTCTTTCTCATGCAGAAACTATCTGGAATTTGGTTTTATGCAATTTTTCAAAAGACAAAAAACTTTTCCTACTTTCTATCCCTGAACACATTTTCCTTTTTTGGAGAGGTGGGGTAGAGAAGGGAGAGGCTCATTCATGCACTTTCTAAACAAAAGTTTACTGAGCACTAACCATCTACTAGGCACCATCAAAACCCCTTTCCTGTCACAGAGTAAAAACCTCCTATCAAACATGATTCCCCCATACTCTTCTATGTGGGATACTTCCCTCCATTCCCAGCATTTCTAACACTTTAAAAGAAAAATTTAGTTCTTTTACAAATGTCTAATCTTCTTCCTCAGTCCTGCACACTTCCCCCTTATATCTCTTCTCCTATATTTTTCTCTTAAGTCTCAACTGACTTTTTAAAATAAGAGCATTCATTTTGCACATTCTCACTCCCCAAAAAGTTTTCTACTTCCAACCTAAAAGATTTTAATTCAATGTATCAAGCATAAAAAGTAGCAACAGCGCTTAAAAAAAGTCAGAAAATGACGACCATGCCAATAAGACAGTAACATACCTCAAAACTAATAATATGGATAGATGGAATAATGTGTCCTATGTACCCCACCTAAAGCCATGGAACTTTAAGCTGCCTTCAGTTGTGCAGATGCAAAGCTTCCACAAAGCAAGAATAATAATCATAACAATAATTCTAAATAACAGTAACAGTGGCAATAAAGGTTAATTACAGAAAAGCGAAAAATTATAACTTTAAATCTAATGACAAGAGTCTAAAAGTATCTTATGATGACCTTTCTTCTGAACATAATCAGTAAAAACAATCATTAAGTAAAAGTAGACCCCGATTACCTATTATTGAGCACTCTAGACACCTTTTACCTATTATATCTACCTCTATCTTCTTTTTGAATGGAATTTCAGATTGTTCCTCAACCATTATTCATGTAAATTAAGGAAAATATGAGACAGGCACATAAAAAGGACGACATACACAATCCAAAACCTGCTGAATGCATTGAAAGTCTTCAAACAAAATTCACTGAAGCGGAACGCAGCCTCTCACAACACCACCAGTTGGTGCACTGATACAGATGGGTCCCTAGAGGATGAGTTCCTAGAACACCCACTTAGTGGGGGAGACCTGTACTCCAGAAAATAATTCCAGTTTTAGGGGGGATCCCCCCTTGTATGTTACTACGAAACACTTACTTCAGGGAACATTAACATTCTGAAGCACTTTACCATTCTCCAAAGTACAACCAGCATATTCTGGTTGTGGGTTTTTGTTTGATAATAACTGTACTTTTCAATACCTTGTACACTGCTATTAAATTTACAAGGGTGTGTGTTTGTTTCCCACAACTAGCTTGGAAGTCCCTGAGGAGCAAAGACTATTTATGCTACTCTTAGTTCCTAGTGCCTGGTACATTGAGATATTCAACAAATATTCACAAATTCACTGCAGGTGAAGACAACGCTGAATTTATTCCATACAGTCACTAACTGCACAGTTAGCCTCTTTTTTGTAAGACAGAATAGAGGGTGGATCAAGAGCAGGTTTACAGTTGCTCATGTGGAAAATAATATAAGAATTAATAAATAGTAATAAAAAAATGAACTCTGTTTCATGTACTCACAACTGTAAACCTACCTTTGCCCATGATTTATAATGTCGCTGGTATTTGGTATTAAAAGAACTATGAAGAACCAAAACCCAGACCAAGGCCTTCAGCTGAAGTCTTCGATGAACTGCAGAGTTAAGTATTTCACTTAAAGCAAACAATCCCTAACAAACACATCTGTAACTGGTGACCTAAAGAAACATGTAACGGACACCCCTACCCTCACTGCAACACACATATGCATACATATACACAGAAAAAAGATGCATACTCACACCTCAAAAAGTTCCTTTTCTGATAAAGTTACTGATGAACAAAAATGCTCTATATGTAGAAGAGAGTGATCAAAATAATGAAGAAACCTGAAATTGTATAATAACAGTTGAAGGACCTGGGGAAGGCCTCTAGTGGGGTAAGAGGGACTTGTGAGGAAAAGGTGAGAAGGGTAGTTAAGAGGGCAGATTATTCATGTAAAAAAAAGACAAAAAGTAGAGAAAAGCTGACTTCAGCTCCAAGTAAGAACTTTTAATAATCAGACTAGTAAAAATGTGGAATAGCTGCTCATAGGAAGTGTGTTTCCCATCACTAAAGAAGAAAAGGCAAAGACTGGACAACCCACTGGCAGGAATATTGTAGGACAAACTGAATGTCAGATGAGAAGTTGGACTAGAAGCCTCTTAGAACCTTTCAGCGCTACCTCTCAGGGGGCCTAAGATCATCTTGCTCCAACCCTATGCAGCAGCTGCTCTCACAGACACTGTCGAGGGGGGAGATAGGAGGAAAAAAAATGTATATCTGTCATCCTGAGCAGGAATTCAGAATACCTGTCCTGTGAAAACAAGGCCGCAGAGAGGAAATGCAGCTCACAGAATCAGTACTGTGCCACTGATGGAGTTGAACACATCTTTGAAGAATGGAGCTGTCAGTCAGCATTGTTTCTATCATAAAATGTATTCTACATTCCAAATTAACTCATACAAACTTTTAAAATCCACCTTGTTCATGAAAGAGCCTACCTGTATCACCTTCCATGCTGTACTATTATTTCACGTTTGTTTCCCTAGTGTAAGTTGTTTGTAGCCAAGGAGTATTGTTTATGTATTCATATTCACCACAGATCTTTGGCATGCTGTTTCAGTTAATACACCTCCTTCACTAACAGAGAGTAAGCTCAGTAGAATATCATGAGATTTTGTAATTAATTAGAGACAGTATAAGCAGTGAGTTAGGGCACAGATAATCAAGTCCTACTCAGACTGGCTCCCTGTGTTACTCATTTAACCTCTTCAAGCCTCAGTTTTCCCATCTGCAAAATGGTGAAAGTAAGGATTATGGAAAATATTCCACGTAAAAGTACTTGTGACACAGTAAATGCTCAATAAATGATTTGTATAATCTTCAGTATGGAATAAGTGTTATATGAGTATTAAATAAGGTCTGTCCCTTATTACAATTATTTTATGTAAAAACACTATCAAACATTAATATTAAGAGTTGATTATATATTAAATAAATACTGCAACTCCTCCTTTTCCTGTCAAAATATTAAAACGACTAATATCATGTGCAAATTATATACCTGCAACTGTGATAATGAAATCAGGAATTCGGCCCTGGGACAGATATCTGCTTCTTCCGGATTTCTCCAAAGGAGTTCAACAGTCAAGGCCCTATGATTTTTCTGCAGCAAAACAATGGGTTCTGAACCTACGTCAATTAATCGAACACGTCACACAGCCCAATATATCAGCCCAGTCCCTGGGAGATTGTCCGTTTCTCTGCTTTACACTTTGAAAGCAAGATGCGTCTGCCTAGAATCTGAAACTTCACGGACCAGGCCCCGCTCCTCACCCCACGCGAGTACAATAAATTCTAACTGCACCGGCAAAAGTGGGAATGAGATGAGGCAGGCTGCAAATTCCCTTGGGGAAACGTATTCGAAGGGGCTCCACCGTATCCACACCGCACCGGTGCGGGTCCAGCCAGAGGCCTCCCCAATAACCACCAATCCAACTTAAGTGACAGACGCGCCGCCACCTCACCACTGCCCACTTCTCGGCCCCGCCTACTGCTCAGCCACGCTCATTCAGCGCAATATGAGCACCCCCAGCCACTGATCCTTTTTCTCATTAGGTTTTCATTTCAATCACTTCAACTGCCTACCAACTTCCACTTCTGCAAAAGCCACATTGACCCGAACTCACCTGGGACAGATGCTTCTATAAACCCGTGTACAGTCAGAGCGCAAGCGTGTTTCCCAGGCATCACTCACGTGACTGGAAGTGGGTGGTTCTTAGTGTGTTCGGTATTTGATTAAAAGGTCTTAACGTGAATTAAGGCCTGGGGAGTCTAGCTTTGCGTAAGTGCTCACTCTGATCCTGATGGGAGTTGTAGTTCTGAGGGTGAAGCGCTAGGAGGAAACCAAATTGCCACCTCTGCGATCCCCGCCCACCTCTGCCCGGGAAGGTTGCGGGTGTTGGGAGGCAGGTCCAGCACCTGGGGGCCGGGCTCTCCATACTCCCTACGATGCTGCTGCTGTGCGTGTGGGTGGTCGCAGCCTCCGCGCTGGCAGTGCCAGCTCCCGGGACCAGTGGGAAGTGGCGGGGAGCAGCTCAGGCTTGGCCCGAAGAGCCTAATGTGGTGCTAGTTGTGAGTGACTCCTTTGTAAGTACCTAGAGACCGCGGGAGCGGGAGGGAGCGAGAGGGAGCGAGAGGAGGGAGGCAGTGCTACAGTCCAGATACGCTATCTGCCCACAGCCTTTACTGTGCTTGCAGGCTTTGGGAAGCAGAATCTGAAACTTTTCAAACATGTTTTACCCCGATGCAAGGTAAGAAGTGCATTTATCTTGAGGCCCCATATACACACACGTACACCACATAATTATGCATGTCATACATGTAAGACAATATTTTAGTAAAGTGCACTCTGATAGCGTCTTTGCAAATCTTTTTTACATTTTATCGCTAGCCTCAATGCACTAAATTATTTTATCACTGTTATTGAACGGTCAGTCCATACCCCCGTTTCATTGAATAGTGGAGGGAAAATAACATTCTGCATCTCCATAAAAGCTTGTTAGTTTTCTAGTGATCATTTCCCAGTTCACCTCAGGTTTACAGGAATTTGTGTTTGGGTGAGAAGTGAAGAAAATTAAACTTATTTTTATTACCCAGGAATCTGATAATCCTATTAGTGATGATGTAAATGCATTAGTTGATTTAATGTGATCCATTCCCTGATATTCCAGGAAAATTGTGTGTGTGTTGTCCTAACCTTGAACAGTTTTTAGAACTTTCCCAAGCCATCAAACAAAAGAATACTGCTATCAATATTACCTGATACTTTTAGTGTTATCCACGATTTTAAAATTAATGCTTAGACAGATGTTTGGTTACTAATTATAATATTAGTTTATTATCCCTGGGTGTTTGTGTGTTCATGTATATAGTTGGTGTTGAGTGTGTCTGGCACCAGAGTGCCTTTAATCACTGTGTCGTATTGCCTTTCTTATAGACTAAGCCCTGATGATTCAAGTTACATAATCTGGGTATCCCCTCAGGATTTGTTGAGAAGATTACTTAAAGTAATATGAATATTTAGTAATTTTATGATTATCTAAACTTACAGAACAGGCAATGTTGGAGAGTAATATGAAAGAGTTAATCAGGGGGTGCTTACATTAAATCAAAGGGAAAGGAAAGAACCAGGACTGTGCAGAGAAAGAAGCTGAGTTTTGTTGCTGTGTCAGTGGAGGCCTCCGCTGACCTTAAGGGTAGTTCTCATACTAGTATGATGCTTCAGAACTGATTCCAGTTGGTGTGAGGGGCCAGGCCTGTGTACCCTCATGTCGGATGGCCATCAGTTAAGGGCTTGCCCCAGAATGGGGCATGATCATGGGCAAGGCAACTCTCTTCAGCAGAGGCAATCTTTCATTTCTAAAATGGAATGTGGGTGGTGTATCATAACATCCTAGAAATTTCCAAAGATGACTGAAATAATTAGTTTATTATTTTCTTAATATAGTAAGATAATATACTACATGATATGTACAGACTAACATCTCTTAAGAATATAGAAGCAAAGGTCCTGAACAAAATACCAGAAAATTAAATTCAGCAATATGTAAAAAGTATTATACACTGTGACTGCATGGGATTTATCCCCAGACTGTAAGGTAGGTTTAATATCTGAAAATTAGTTAATATAATACACCATGTTAATTGAATAAAGGGCAAAAACCACATAATCTTCTCAACATATGCAGAAAGAGCTTCTGACAAAATTCAACAGTGCTTCATGATAAAAGCACTCAACCAACTAGAAATAGAAGATAATTTCCTCAATCTGATAAAGGGCATCTGCTAAAAAGCCACAGCTAATATTACACATAACTGTAGAAAACAATGTTTTCTTCGTAAGATCAGGAACAAGACAAGGAAATCTGTTCTTACTGTGTCTATTCAATATTGTACTGGAGAGTTTAGGCAGGAAGTTTGACAGGAAAATGAAATAAAGGACATCAAGATTGGAAAAGAAGAAGTAAAAATATCTCTATTTTGCAGATAACATAGTCTTGTATATAGAAAATCCTAGGGAATCTTCAAAACTATTAGAACTAATGAGTAAGTTTAGCAAGACTGTAGGATATGAAATCAATATAAAAAAAGCTAATTGTATTTCTCCCTGGCTGGTGGCTCAGTGTATTGAATGCTGGCCTGAGAACCAAAGGGTCATCAGTTCGATTCCCAGTCAGAGCACATGCCTGGATTTTGGGCCAGGTCCCCAACAAAGGGTGCATGAGAGGCAACCACACATTGATGCTTCTCTCCCTTTTTCCCTCTCTTCCCCTCTGTCTAAAAATAAATAAATAAAATCTTAAAAAAATGCAATTATATTTCTACACACTTGATTGATGAACAAATTGAAAATATAATTAAGAAAATAATTCTATTTAAAATAGCATCAAAGAGATTGAAATAGGAATATATCTAACCAGAAAAGTACAATTTTTATACTCTGAAAACTGCAAAAGAAATTAAAGAACTCCTAAATAAAGGGAAAGACATCTCATGTTTATGGATCAGAAGATTTAATATTGTTAATAAGGTAACAATCATCCAGTTGATCTACAGATTTAATACAATCTCTGTAAAAATTTGTATGATGTTTTTGCAGAAATAGAGAAACTCATCCTAAAATTCATATGGAAATTCAAGGGTCCTAAAATAATCAAGACAATCTTTTAAAAGAACAAAGTTGGAGAACTTACACTTTCTAATTTCATAGCTTACTAGAAACTACAGTAATCAAGTTAGTGTTTTACTGGCATAAATATAGATAGACTTATAGATCAATGGAACAGAATTGACAGTACAGAAATAAACTCTCACTTTTATAGTTGATTGATTTTCAACAAAGGTGCCAAGATTATTTAATAGAAAGAGTAGTCTTTTCAATAAAATTGCTGGGAAAACTAAATAACATTATGCAAAAGAATTAAGTTGGACCCTGCATCACAACATTTTCAAAAACTAACTCAAAGTGAATCAATGAATCAAACATAAAAGCTAAAACTATAAAACTTTTAGAAGAAAATATAGGTGCAAATCTTTGTGATTTGGGATTAGGCAATTTTAAAAATGGGCAAAAGATCTGAATAGACATATCTCTAACTAAGATATACAAATGGCCAATAAGCATATGAAAAGATACTCAACATTGTTAACCATTAGGGAAATGCACATCAAAACCACAATGAGACACCAGTTCACATCCACCATGACCAAGCGGGCTACAGTCAAAAAGACATAATAACTAGAGTTGTCAAGGGTACAGGGGAATTGGACTGCTCACACAGTACCAGCAGGAATGTACAAGGGTGCAGCCACTTTGCAAAACCGTTTAGCAATTCCTGAAATGGTTAAACGTGAGTTACTCTATGACCCAACAATTCTACTTCTAGGTACATATCCAAGAGAAGGGAACATATATGTCCACACAAAAACTTGTACATGAAATTATATATAATACTTCCCAATAGTGGAAACAACCCAAATATCCATCAACTGATAGATTTTTAAGTTTACTAATATTATTCAACAATAAAAAGTAAATGTGGTTCTGATACATGCTGCAATGTGATGAACCTAGAACACATTAAGCTAAGTGAAAGAAGCTGGTCACAAAGGACCACATATTGTATAATGCCATTTCCAAGAAATGTCTAGAGAAAGCAACTCCGTAGAGACAGAAAGCAGAAATGAAAGATTTGCAATTGCCTATGGTTTGGGGCATGGGGGTGAGGTGGGAGGCTGATGGCTAAGGAGTGCAGGGTTTCTTTTTAGAATGATGAAAATGTTCTAAAATTGATTGTAGTGATTGTTGCACAACTCTCTGAATATACTAAAAACCACTGACTTGTAGACATTAAGTGGGTGAGTTGTATGGTTTGTGAATTATATCTTAAACTTGTTTTTTAAAAAGAAAATAAGTGCCAACCTGGGTCTTCAAGGACATAAGCATCATCTCTCTCTGTCCTCCCATTACCATATTTCATTAGTTTTAGCTTTGGTGAGGTTTCAGGAGTGGGGTGCATTTCAGGAGTGTACACCACAGAATCTAGTAAGAATCTCACCAATCTGATGAACCAATCTGAGAACAACACTATTAACAGCCTTGCTGTGACAACAGATAGACAGAGTTACTGTTACATTCTATCCTTAAAATGATGCTTTGAAATCTAAACTTCACCAGTTTTCCCTAGTCCAGAATGATGAGGAACTGAGTACCAAGTCATGATTCTAAAAGGAGCAATCCAAATCACAAGTCCCACAGGCTCGGTTCAAACTGATGTAACTATTGCTACAAATGTCAGGTTAAAATCCATGTGAGCACTTTCTGGATTCATTTCTGGGACTGGTACAAGGCCTTCATCTCTTTAAAGCAGGAGTAGAAAGCGGGAGTCTAAATTACAGAGCCTCAGGGATGGCAAGAGGGAGAGGGATGACTGCCTCATTTGGGGAAGTTTCCAACTTGGAATGTGTGAGAGGTGATCTATGTCAGGATTACTGACTGAGATTTACAAGGCACTCGATAAATATTTGGTGAGTGAAGTGAAATGAATCTTTAATCCAGAGATGTTCAATTTACAAAAGACAAATGTAATATGTTTGTAAATGAACTGTATTTTTGCAAAGCTTAATACAACTGGATTAAGTATGTCTGTGGCAAGATTTGCATTTGATTGGGTTCTTAGGAATTTACATTAAGCGATACACTCTCAATGTCAAAAGCATGCCAATAATAGTCTAAATGAAGCTCAAACTTGTAAAAGAATTTGAACTGTACAGTATCACTGTGCTTCTGCCATGTGGCCTACTCTGTGCCTCCAACCAGATAAGCCTGTGTTTCCTAGATTCAAAACAGTGGCCAGAAATGGTTATTATCCCTCATGTACAAAAGGTTGTAAAAATCAGACATGCAGGCATTTGGGATTTGTGAGGATAGGTTCCTGTGAGTTTGAATTTATGAAATTCTTCTGAGGGGAGAATATGCACTTTTGTCTTGGGCTTCCTAGCTCATCATTGAGGAAATTAGTAGTGTTTGCTTAGCCTTCAGTGATTACTCCTAGATGTGGTGGTTTATTTCCACATACAACCATGCTCTAATTCTTCCCATCTTAAAAAGAAACTGACCTTAATTCTAGATTCTCCTCTAGCTAACACTCCGTTCTCTAACAGCCATACCATTTTTCTGTTTCCCTTTGCAAAATAACTCATTAGAAAATGAGTTGCTTCACTTTCTCACCTCCCATTGTCTTTTCCCCTTTCTAGTTTTGTTGTGCATCCCTGCCACTCCGTTGAGAGTGCTCTTGTCAAGGTCACCAACTCTCTCCATACTACCAATTCCAGTGTGCATTTTCTGGCCTAATTTCAGGTACCCTCTCAACACAGCTGACATCTCCCCTCTCTTGACATACTGTCTTCTCTCAGCTTTCATGAGACCTGGTCCCCTGATACCTTCCTCCCTCACTGGCCATTCTTTCTCAGTTTCCCTTGCTGCCTTTTTCCCTTACTTAGGAATCCTCAGGGCTCCTAGTGGATTTCTTTCTTTCCTGTTTTTGCTCTCTCCTTAAAAGTTTTCATTCAGTCTTATAGTTTTCAGTACTCTGATTATGCTAAAGGCACTCCAGTTTATTACACCAGCATAAACCTCTGAGCTCCAGAATCCTGCCTGTAACTAACATCCTACTTTATATATCCATTTGGAAATCTTATACATCTCAAGGGTGTGTGTGTATGTATGTATCTCCATCCCAGATTTTGGATGGGCTTATGGTTTAAACTGTTCTTTACTTATAATTGTATTGAAAACATATAATATGTATAATCCAGGACTAGAATATTCTCTTTTTCTCTCTTTGCTTTTTACCAAGGAGAGTTCTTCAATTCCAAGTTTAATCCCAAAATGCCTGTCTCCAGCCCAAACATCTCTTCTAACTTTCAGACTCATTTATCTAGCTGCTTAATTATTACCTCCACTTATGTCTTACAAGTGTCTCTAACTTTACATGCCCCTTAAATTATTTGAATAGCTGGGTCCTTCTCATTATTAGGTCTCTTACTTCCCAGAGAAACCTTCCCTGTCCATTCAGTCTAAAGTAGGTCACATTTGTTATTCTATATCTCAGGTTTTTTGCAAGTTATGTATGACAATTTGTAATTGTCTTATTTTATTTACCAGTATACTTTTTGTCTCCCCCACTAGACTAAGCTTCAAAGGCCCCGGGGACTCTATTTTATCTCCAGATTGTATCTCCAGGTCTTTCATAGTGCCTGGCACTTAGTAAATACTCAATAAATGTTGGTTCAATCAGTCCATCATCCCCCAAAAGAACTTTCCAGACAGTCCCTTAATTTATTTACTATATTCCAGTGAATCTAAGTGTAATGCTGCATTGAATTCTCAATATAATGAGCCAGATACTGATATCACTATCTGTACTAGTTTTTATCTTTTGAGGATTTTAAGGTCATGTTGAAGTCTTTTGATGCTTATAAATTTTACGGTTAGAATTCAAGGAAATAATTTGCTTTCGTGCAATGCAGTCAGTATTAATTAAATTTCTTTATTCCAGGATGGAAGGCTAACATTTTATCCAAGAAATCAGGTAGTGAAACTTCCTTTTATCAACTTCATGAAAGCACATGGTACTTCCTTTCTGAATGCCTACACAAACTCTCCCATCTGTTGCCCATCACGTGCAGGTATGAACATGCTTAATATTAATGGAGGGAAGTGGCCACATACTGAAAATGATTTTACAATTTAAAAGATTATCCCCAAAAGTAATACAGTAATCCCCAAAAGTAATACAGTAAGTCATATTTGGCATCTAAAAAAAAAAATTTAATGATGTGAGGTTTAAGGTATCTATTGGGTATTGGTGTTATTAGAATTTCTCATTTATTTTTCCAGAATAGGGATTTTTTATCATTTAAAATAGTGTTTAGTTTCAGTGTTACTGTTTCATTTCCTTATGATTGGTGACTAACAATCTTTTGACCATACAAACAAATGAGAAAATATTTGTATTTTCTGAAAGAGTTCTATTTCCAAGGAATGTTTCAGGAAGAATACAGGGAGTTGGGAGGGAACTTTATAGGATACCACAAAGCAGTTAGAACTTGTCAGGTTTATCCAATGTTGTCCATGTTATTTCATGTTACATACCTTATCTGTCTTCAGGCTCAATTTACTTCTATCCCAACCCTAATCATTTTTATTATAGTAATTTAACAAGTAGGCATAGTTTGAATGGCAAAATGTCTGTGACATTAAGCCATGTATAATAGGATGGCAAAATGTCTGTGACATAAAGCCATGTATTGAGAAATGGAAAAACTACTATTCTTATAAATTGTCTCTTGCTTTGGACCCTATAAATAACACTCAGCAATTTGCTTGTGCCTCTAAGTTTCCTGCATGATATTCTCTGTGAGTTGTCACAAATTTCTTCACCTACATCTTCAGCACTGTCAACTATATAATCACCAATGATTAAAGGAAATCTGAACTATATTTTAAATTATATATCAATGATTAAGGACTAGGCGCCATTTTGTTAGTTTTTCTTTTTTTAAAATATATTTTATTGATTATGCTATTACAGTTGTCCCATTTCCCCCCTTCACTGCCCTCCACCCTGCACACCCTCTCCCACCCACTTCCCCCCTTTAAGTTCATGTCCATATGTCATACTTATAAGTTCTTAAGCTTCTACATTTCTCATACTATTCTTACCCTCCCCCTGTCTATTTTCTACCTACAATCTACACTACTTATTCTCTGTACCTTTTCCACCTCTCTCTTCCCACTCCCCTGTTGCTAACCCTCCATGTGATCTCCATTTCTGTGGTTATGTTCCTGTTCTAGTTGTTTGCTTAGTTTCTTTTGGGTTTGCTTTAGGTGTGGTTGTTAATAATTGTAAGTTTGCTGTCTTTTTACTATAGATGTTTTTTTTTAAATCTTCTTTTCTTAGATAAGTCCCTTTAACATTTCATAAAATAAGGGCTTGGTAATGATGAACTCCTTTCACTTGACCTTATCTGAGAAGCACTTTATCTGCCCTTCCATTCTAAATGAAAGCTTTGCTGGATAGAGTAATCTGGGATATAGGTCCTTGCCTTTCATGACTTGGGATATTTCTTTCCAGCCCCTTCTTGCCTGTAAGGTCTCTTTTGAGAAATCAGCTGACAGTCTGATGGGAGCTCCTTTGTAGGTTACTGTCCCCTTATCTCTTGTTGCTTCTAGGATTCTCTCCTTCATTTCTACCTTGGCTAATGTAATTATGATGTGCCTTGGTGTGTTTCCTCTTGGGTCCAACTTCTTTGGGACTCTCTGACCTTCCTGGACTTCCTGGAAGTCTATTTCCTTTGCCAGAATGGGGAAGTTCTCCTTTATTATTTGTTCAAATACATTTTCAATCTGTTGCTCTACCTCTTCCCCTTCTGGTACCCCTATAATTCGGATGTTGGAACATTTAAAGATGTCCTGGAGGTTCCTAAGCTTCTCCTCATTTTTTTGAATTCTAATTTCTCCATTCTTTCCTGTTTGGTTATTTCTTTCTTCCTTCTGGTCCACTCTATTGTTTTGAGTCCCAGTTTCCTTCCCATCACTATTGGTTCCCTGTGCATTTTCCTTCATTTCTTTTATGGTAACTTGCATTTGTCATCTAATTTGCCCCCAAAATCAACCAACTCTGTGAGCTTCCTGATCACCAGTGTTTTGAACTGTGCATCTGATAGGTTAGCTATCTCTTGGTCACTCAGAAGGATGAATTCTGGGGCACTGATTTGTTCTTCTATTTAAGCCATCTCTCTCTCTCTCTCTCTCTCTTTTTGGGGCGGGGGGTCTGGTCGCTCCTGTTACAGTGAGGGGTGGAGCCTTAGGTGTTCACCGGGGCTGGGCACCCCAGTCGCTAGATTGTGATGTTGTAGGTGGGGGCGGAGCCAAGAGGGAACAGTGGCAGTATCTCCATTCTTCGTGGGACCTCAGTCCCTTCCCTGGGATCCTGGGTTGCATGCTCTGCCCTGCCCTACAATCGCCATCTCACTGGGTCTGTCTGCCAACTGCCGCTTGCATACTCAGTGTCCACCTGCTGCGATCTTGCACACCCCAGATGCCTTACATGCTCCCGGTTGCCTTATGTGCCCAACTCTCTTTGTTCTCTGCGCTGAGACCCGCTCCTGGCTGCTTACCTCCACCCCTCCTACCAGTCTGGATGAATGAGTCTATTTCAACTTCTTGGCTGTCTGACTTCTATTCAGATAAATTTTCTGTCAGTTCTGGGTGTTATTCTGCCTCTAAATTGTTATTGTTCCACTCTTGGTTGTGCATGGAGGTACGGTACATCCACCTATACCTCCATCTTGGCCGGAAGTCCAGTTTTTTATTCTTAACTGAGCAAGTATAATGAGGAATGGACTGGGGGAGGTGATGACCTGCATCTGAATCTTCAATGGGCCACATCAAACAAGTCACTTGGTTTTCTTCTCTACAAAATGCTGTCTACACTGTGTACCTCATAGGGTTGTTTCCAGAATCAAATGAAATAATGAAGAACAACTCAATTAACTCTTAAGATTCCAAAAGTGTTAGGTGATGCCCTTCCTGGAAGAAGTATATTTTGCTCAAAGTGAAGGAATAAGAGTAATAAAAACTAACATTTATTGCATTCTTACTGTGTGCCTGACAATATTCTAAGTACCTTACATGGCTTAATTCATATAATCCTCACATTTCCATAAAATGGTTATTGTTTTTTTCATTTTTCACATAAAACTAAAGTACTAAAATGTTAAGTAGTTTATTAAATATCAAAAGCCACTCAGTAACTGATATTGGGATTCAAACTCAGGTAATTCCCCATCCCACGCCTCAAGAAAAAGAAAAGCCATTTGGTTAGATGAGAAAAAAAAAAGCTTATTTAACCTTACTATGTGTGTATACAGAAATAGTAGAAGGAGAAAGATTTTTTCCAGTTTTATTGAGATATAATTGACATAAAATATTAGTTAAAGGTTTATAACATAATTACTTGATATATTTATGATTTGCAAAATGATTGTCACGTTGAGTTTATTAGTATCCATCACACCTCACACAGTGAAGTTTCTTTCTTGTGATAACTTTTAGGATCTAGCAACTCTCTCAGCAACTTTCAGATATACAGTCGGACACTAACTACAGTCATCGTGCTGTACACCACATCTCTAGAACTTGTTTAACTGGAAATTTGCATGTTTTCACACTACCCCTTCCTCCACAGCCATAGTGGTTTCTGGCAACCACAGGCTGTTTCATTCGAGTTTGGTTCTTTTTAGATTGCACATATATGTGAGATTGTACAGTATTTAGTATTTGCCTTCCTTTGTCTGACTTATTTCACTTACCATAAATCCCTTAAGGTGCACCCATGTTGTCACAGAATGCAGGATTTCCTTCTCTTATAGCTGAATATTATTCCATATAGCACATCAAACTGATTTTATTCATTCATCTTTTGATGGACACTGAGGTTGTTTCCATGCCTTGGCTATGGTAAATAATGCAGATAATATGTAGGTGCAGATAGGTCTTAAAGATAGTGTTTTAATTTCTTTCAGACATATACCCAAAAGTGGAATTGCTAGATTATTGGTAGTTCTAGTTGTAATTTTTTGAGGAATCTGCTTAGTGGCTCCCTCAATTTTTCATGATGGCTTCATTAATTTACATTCCTATCAACCCTGCCTGGGTTTTCCTGAGTTCTTTTTTCTCCATATTCTAGCCAACAGTTGTTATTGCCTGTCTTTAATGATAGCCATTCTAACAGGCACGAGGTAATAAATCATGCAGTTTTGATTTGCATTTCCCTGATGATTAGTGATGTTGAGCATCTTTTCTGGTACCTGTTGGCCATTTCTAAGTCTTTGGAAAAATGTTTATTAAGATCCTCTGCCCATTTTTTAATTGAACATTTTTTGGTTGTTTTTTTCCTATTGATTTGTATGAAGTCTTTATATTTTTTGGATATTAACCCCTTATTCAATAGATGGCTTGAAAATGTGTTTTCCGCCCTGGCTGGTGTAGCTCAGTGGATTGAGCGCGGGCTGGGAACCAAAGTGTCCCAGGTTCGATTCCCAGCCAGGGTACATGCCTGGGTTGCAGGGCATGACCCCCAGCAACCGCACATTGATGTTTCTCTCTCTCTCTATCTCCCTCCCTTCCCTCTCTAAAAAATAAATAAGTAAAATCTTAAAAAAAAAAAAGAAAGAAAGAAAATGTGTTTTCCCGTCCATGGGTTGCCTTTTCATTTTATTGATGGTTTCCTTTGCTGAGCAGAAGCCATTTAGTTTGATGTAGTCTCACTTGTTTATTTCCGCTTTTCTTGCCTTTGCTTTTGCTCAAATCCAAAAACTTATTGTCAAGGTCAATGTCGAGAACCTTACCTGCTATGTTTTCTTGTAGAAGTTTCATGATTTTAGGTTTTATGTCCGTGGGTTCAGCCTATTTTGAGTTAATTTTGTGTATGGTATAAGACAGGGGTTTAGTTTCCCCAACACCAGTTACTGAAGAAACTATCCTTTGCCCATTGTATATTATTGACTGTTGTTATAAAGTAATTTACCATATATTCATGGGTTTATTTCTGGGCTGTCTATTCTGTTTTATTGATCTATGTGTCTGTTTTATGACAGTATCATATTGTTTTGATGATTATACCTTTGTAAGACAGTTTGAAGTCAGGAGGTGTGGTGCCTCCAACTTTGTTCTTCTTTCTCAAGACTGCTGTGGCTCTTCAAAGTCTTATATGGTTTCATACAAATTTCATTCAATTTCTGTGAAAAATGCCATTGGAATTTTGATAGGTATTGCATTGAATCTGTAGATTGCTTTGAGTAGTTATGGCAATTATAGCAATATTAATTCTTTCAATCCATGAGCACACATTATCTTTCCAATTAGTTGTGTCATCTTCAGTTTTTTTCATCAATATATTATAGCTTTTTAAAAGATTTTATTATTTATTTTTAGGGGGGAAGGGAGAAAGAGGAGAGTGACTTCGATGTGTGGAGAGATACTGCATCAATCAGTTGCCTCTCACATGCCCCTGAGGACTTGGCCCACAACCCAGGCATGTACAATGACCAGAAATCAAACTGGCAACCTTTTGGTTCACAGGCTGGCACTCAGTCCACTGAACCACACTAGCCAGGACATAGTTTTTAGTGTATATATTTTTCACCTTCTTGATTAAATTTGTTCCTAGACATTTTATTCTTTTTGATGCAATTATAAATGGGATTGTTTTCTTAATTTCTCTTTCTCTTTCTCAATATCCACAAATCAATAATTGATTGATTTGTGGATATTGAACCATCTTTGCATTCCTGGGTTAAATCCCAGTTGTTTATGGTATATGACCCTTTTAATGTATTGTTGAATTTGGTTTGCTAATATTTTTTTGAGAATTTTTGCATCTGTGTTCATCAGGTATATTGGCCTATAATTTGCTTTTCTTTCTTTTTTTTGGGGGGGGGGTAGTTTCTTTTTTATGGTTTTAATACCAGAGTAATGTTGGCTTCATAAAATGAGTTTGGAAATGTTCCATCCTCTTCTATTTTTTGGAAGAGTTTGAGACTGATTGGTATTAATTCCTTTCAGTGTTTGATAGAATTCACCAGTGAAGCCAACTGATCCTGGACTTTTCTTTGCTGTGAAGCTTTTTGTTTTATTTTGTTTTGTGTTGTGTTGTCTTTATTGCATTTTTTCCATTAGCATTTAGTACTCTTATACCCTCTTCCTCCCCTGTAATCACCATACTGTTGTCCATGTCCATGAGTCCTTTTTCCTTTTTGCTAAATCACTCCACCCGCTCCCACTAACCCCCATAGCTGTCATCCTGTTCTTTATGAGTCTGTCTCTATTTTGCTTGTTAGTTCAGTTCCTTAGATTCCACATATGAGTGAAATCATATAGTACTTTTCTTTGTCTGACTGGCTTATTTCACTTAGCATTATGTGCTCCAGGTTGATCCACAGTGTTGCAAAGGGTAAAATTTTCTTCTTTTTAAAGTGGGAATAGAGGGGACCTACCTAAACATAAAAAAGGCCACATAAGACAAACTCACTGCCAGCATCATACTCAGTGGACAAAAACTACAACTATTTCCCTTAAGATTGGGAATGAGACAGGAATATCTGCTTTCACTCCTATTATTCAACATAGCACTGGAAGTCCTAGCCACAGCAGTCAGACAAGAAGTAGAAAGAAAAGGCATCCAAATTGGAAAGGAAAAAGTAAAACTATCTTAATTTGTAGATGCCATGATATCATACATAGAGAATCCTAAAGATTCAACCAAGAAACTACTAGGACTGATAAATGAATTCAGCAAAGTAGCAGGATGTAAAATTAATATTCAGAAATCAGTTGCATTTTTATATGCCAGTAATGAACTAGCAGAAAGGGAAATTAAGAAAACAGTCCTATTTATAATTGTTTCAAAAAGAATAAAATACCTAGCAATAAACCTAACCAAGGATGTAAAAGACCTGTACTTGGAAAATTATAAGACACTGAAGAAAGAAATTGAAGAGGACACAAATAAGTGGAAGCATATACTGTGTTCATGGATAGGAAGAATTAACATCATTAAAATGTCCATACTACCCAGAGCAATCTATAGATTCAACACAATTCCTATCAACTTTCCAAAGATGTATTTCACAGAACTAGAACAAATATTTCAAAAATTTATGTGGAATCACAAAAGCCCCCAAATAGCAACAGCAATCCTGAAAAAGAAAAGCAATGTTGGAGGATCATGCTACCTAATATCAAGCTGTGAAGTTTTTAATTAATGATTCGATCTCCTTACTTGTAATTGGTCTGTTCAGATTTTCTGTTTCTTCATGATCCAGTCTTATTTGACTGTATGTTTCTAGGAATTTATCCATTTCTATGGTATCAAATTTGTTAGCATATAATTATTCATTGTAGTCTCTATTGATCTTTTGCATTTCTGTGGCATCAGTTGTAACATCTCCTCATTCATTTCTAATTTTATTTATTTGAGTCCTTTCTATTTCTTTTAATCTAGCTAAAGGTTTATCTTTTTTAAAAGCAGCTCTTAGTTTTATCAGTCTTTTCAATTGTCTTTTCAGTCTCTGTTTCATTTATTTCAACTCTGATCTTTGTTACTTCCTTTTTCTTACTAACTTTGGGGATAGTTCTTCTTTTTCAAGTTCCATGAAATGTACAATTAGATTGTTTATTTGAGCTCTTTCTTTTTCCTTAATGTAGGCGTTCATTGCTCTGGACATCCTTCTTAGAACTGCTTTTTCTGCATGTCATTCATTTTGGAATGTTGAATTTCCATTTTCAATTGTCTCAAGATCTAGTTTGACTTTTCTTGACTTCTTTGACCCACTGATTGTCCAATAGTATGTTGCTTAATTTCCACATATTTGTGAATTTTCCAGTTTTTGTCATTGTAGTCAGAAAATTGCTTCAGTCTTTTTAAATTTACTAAGACTTGTTCTGTAGCCTAACATATGGTCTGTCCTGAAATATATCCCATGTGTGCTTGAAAAGAATATATATTCTGCTGCTTTTGGATGCAGTGTTCTTTAAATGTCTGTGAAGTCTACCTGGTATAACAAGTAGTTTAAGTCCAGTATTTTCTTACTGATTTTCTACAATATCTGTTGTTAAACGTGGGGTATTAAAGTCCCCTAGTATTATTGTATTGCTGTTGTTTCTCCCTTTAGGTCTGTTAATATTTGAAGAAGGATTTATTAAGTAGTTGTATAAAATGAGAAAATTAACCAATATGTACTTAGTGATCATTTTTATTATTGAAAGAAGACTCTAAAATATGACAGACTTTATATTTAATTCCAGCTGTATTTACGTTAAAAAACTTTTAACTATCAGAGGTGTCTAACCTTTTGGCATCTCTGAGCCACACTGGAGGAAGAAGAGTTGTCTTGGGCCACACATTAGATACACTGTGATATGCAATCACAAAAGGATCTCATAATGTTTTAAGTAAATTTACAATTTTGTGTTGGGCCACATTCACAGCCATTCTGGGCTGCAGGTGCTCCATGGGCCATGGGTTGGACACCTCTGCAAACCTTAGAGACCTGCCTGTAAAATGGAAATGGTAACTCCTAGCAGAGTTTTCCCCTGATAAACAAGGTAATTAGAAATGTTAGGGTAAAGCACCCAATGCAGCTATGTTTTATTCTAGAGCATGAGCTCTAAACTAGTAGACTCCAGTTCTCCTGGAATAATTGTCTCAATAGTTAACAAAAACTGTTATGCTTTACACTAATCCCAATTTCTTTTTTCCCAGCAATGTGGAGTGGCCTCTTCACTCACTTAACAGAATCTTGGAACAACTTTAAGGGCCTAGATCCAAATTATACAACATGGATGGATATCATGGAGAAGCATGGCTACCGAACACAAAAATTTGGAAAACTGGACTATACTTCAGGACATCATTCCATTAGGTAAAAAAAATAAAACAAAAAAACAGTCCTAATAGGTTTCCTTCTGCTATATCACATAAGTATACATGTCACAAAAGTCTTTCTGACTTTTTAAAAATTTCTCTTCAAAGGTAAAATTAAATCTCTTAATCCCTCAATTGTATTAATTTGTCTAAAACTTTAGCTTTCTTTAATCTTCTTAAAATATTAAATTTGCTAATATGCTGATAATTTTGTTTTTCTTAAATATTAAAGGTCTATAAAAGTATTTATGAAATTATTTAGGCCGTGATTTATTTTTGACTTTTTATTATGTAATGGCTGCGTCATTATTTATTTCACCTGTTTTAAGACTGTTGTCTTCTTGCTACTTATTTTTGTCAGTTCATTCTGTTGTGAGTCTATTGTAACTTTTTTTTTTTTTCCATTTTACTAAGCCCTCAAAAATCAGACAGCCAAGCATGGTGGATAATAGTAGAGATCTAGAATCAGACTACCTGCTTTTGAATCCCAGTTTCTTTATTTTATTTACTAATAACCTATAATGGTATAATCTTGGAAACATTATCTAAGTTAAGGAAGTTTAATTTCTTTTTTTGTCAAGATAAAATGAAATAATATGTGCAGAAAAGAGCTAACACAGTAAGTCTCAGGTTTCTATCTTTAGAAAGACTTGCTTTCAAAGTTGGCCCTTGGCTGACAACTGGGAACTTGGACTTCAGGAGTGTTCCCTATATTCCCTAGCTGATAAAATAACTTACTATGTACCTTGAGTTTTTGTACCATGTGGTTTATGCTGAACCTGCTTTCACTCTGGGAGTCTGGGGTTTTGGTATGTTCTAGGCAGAGGGTGTCTACATAATCAACCCCAATAACAACCTAGGTGTTGAGTCTCTAATAGCTTTCTGATAGACAACACTTCACATATATTGCCACAGTTAGATGCCGGATGAACTCAGTGTGCCCTTTGTGACTCCACTTGGCTACTGATACCTGGTTTCCTATGGAATTACCCTAAGCATATTTTCCCTTTTCTGATTCTGCTTTGTGTCCTTTCACTGTCATAAATCATCACCATGAGTAACACTATTTGCTGAGTCCCATGAGTCTTCCTGGAGAAATCCCAACACTTGTGACTCCTGGCACAAATATATATTAAGACCTCAGAGCAGTGCCCCTTGCTTAACAGGTGCAAATTGAGGACTATGGTAACGATATTAGGGATGAGGATCATGCTAATGATAAGAATGAACCAGAGAAATAAGTCAGTATACATAATGGTAAGTAGTGAGATGAATATTGTTTCCCAAAAGTTCATGTCCACCTGGAGCTACAGAATGTGACCTTAGTCAAAAAATAGATCTTATTTGAAGATTTAATTGGAGGTGAATTCATCCTGGATTTAGAATAAATCCTAAATCCAACCACCAGTCCTTATTAGAAGAAAGGACACACAGAGAAAGTAGTGTGGAGATGGAGACACAGATGGAAGTGATCACAGCTACAAGCTAAAGGATGCTAAAGATTGCCAGGAGTTACCAGAGGCTATGAAGAAGCAAGGAAAAATTCTTCCCTAGATCCTGTAGATGAGTGATTTTCAACCATTGTGCCGCAGGAGTCACATTGGTGTGCCAAGAGTTTTTAAAACTTGTGACACCTGACTATTTAGTCAGGGGCACTGACCTCTTTTCCCTTACATTGTCAAATAAAAAAAGACAACAGCCAATACAACAAAAGCTGTCTAGTGTGAATGAATCAAAATTATTACCTATTTTTTTTCAGATTGATAAAAAAATACATTTTTGGTGTCCTGCAGAATTTTAGCCATTAGTTTACGTGTGCCACGATATGAACAGGGTTGCAGATTGTTGCGTTAGAAGGAGCATGGCCCTGCCAGCACCTTGATTTCAGATGTACAGCCTCCAGAACTGTAAGAAAATAAACTTCTGTTGTTCTAATCCACCCAGTTTGGGTTAGAACAACACCCAGTTTGTAGTAATTTGTTATAGCAGCCCAATGAAACTAATACAGTGAGTTTTAGGTAAACAGATACTGAAATAATCTAGAAGAATCTGAGTAGAACAGGTCTTCCAATAATGTCCTTTTGTTCAACCCCTCATTTCATTGTAATGTTGATGAGATGCCCTAGGAACATAACACTTTTTTGTATCCATTAGCTATTGGTAAAATTGGTTTTGTTATATGTCATTTCACTAAAATCACAGAAATGAAAAATGAGGTTAAGTGAGGACTTAATGTATTAATCTTGCTCTTCTGGTTAATGTTATTTTTTTTTCCCTTTCTGTCATCCAAAAACTAAAAGATATCAAGACTGGAAACCCAGAAGAAATCCTGATTTCTCTTCCCCACCCCTGCCTTCTAATCCATCACCAAATATTATCAATTCTACTTCTAAAATATTTCTCCAATTTATTCACCTCTCATCTTCTCCAGCAAGTACTGTCAGCTCTTGCCTAAACTATTGAAATGGCCTCCTAACTTCTTCTCTTCTTATTTTCTGTAGGCAGCCAGAGTGATATTTTTTAAATATGCATGTAATCAAGTGACTTACGTACTTAAAATCAGTGATTTTTATCTTGACACATAGGCCAAAATCCCAGATCCACAACACTGTTAATAAGACCCTACCTCCAGTCTCACTTAGTACCACTCTCTTTCTCCCTCAGTATACACTTGGTCTTTCTTTAATCCTTTAACATGCTTTTGACTCCCTGTGGACTATGGGCTAGCCAGTCCTCCTGTGCAAAATACTCTCCCCCTATTCTGCCCAGCTACCACAGCAGAAAGAAAGGCAGCGAGGAGTGTGGTGGGAGGAGCATAGGCTTTGAATCCATCAGAATAGTTAAATGCCCAGAGGTGCCTTGTCTACCATACTTGTGACCTTGGACAAGTTACTTCTGTAAGTGTCAGTGTTCTTATCTGTCACTGAAATTAATAATACCCACCTCACTGGATAACTGTCATTTTTAAATGAGTTTTAATAAGATTATATAAAAGAATTAAATGAAATGATAAAGTATTAATAGTTCCTGGCAAAAGGTAAGCATTTAATTAAGGTAAAATATTATTGTTATAAAAATGGCTTAACCAGAATTGTAGTTTAATACTTATATAACTTTCGCTTCTTCTAAAGTTCCTTGCATTGCTATTATTTCACAGAGTTTCACAAATTCTCCTCAAAATCCTTCTCCTTTTTATAAAATAAAGCCAATCCAAAGTAACATACAACTGTTCGTATTATCCTATTTGAAATTCTTCCTCTTTGTTTCCTCAATCAATCTAATAATACAAAGAAATTGGCCCTGGCTGGTGTAGCTCAGTGGATAGAACCGCAGCCTGCAAACCAAAGGGTCGCCAGTTTGATTCTCAGTCAGGACACATGCCTGGGTTGCAGGACAGGTCCCCAGTAGAGGACACATGAGAGGCAACCACACATTGATGTTTCTCTCCTTTTTCTCCTTCTCTTCCCCTCTCTCTAAAAATAAATAAATAAAATCTTTTAAAAAGTAAAATAATAAGAAACTGAAGTTGAACCCCTTTTGCTCCCTGTTATCATTATTCTAGGTATGAAATGGTTAAAATATGGCCTGAATTTTATTCTTCAGTGTGATAAGAATTCTTGGAGGGAAGGACCCTGTCTTTTTAATTGTTTTGTCCCATTGCCAGTAGTGCCAGTGCATTTTAGGCACACAATTAAATGTTTGTTGAACTAGTGAATGGAATATAAAGTTATATTGCTCTGTAGATAGCTTATTATTTGATAAACATTGATGTGCTGTTTAACCCAGGGTCATGTCATCTTTTCATTATTAGTTTTTTATATATATCCTCAACTAATACAGTATATCCTGGTTTTGAGTTTTCAATATTTAAATATCCTTATTTTTCCTAAGTTCTTTCTCATGCAGAATGCTAAAATTAGCAAAAGGAGAAAGGCACATAAATGTTCATATTTCAGAAGTCAAAGATGGTTTTCAGAATAATAATTGCTTGCAGTGTATTTTCATTTATTCACCCTCCCACCAGAGCTTAGGAAATTGAAATAAACTGTCAGGACTATTTGTATGGGTACTGTATCTTCCTACACAGTCATCTGGCTGACAAATAGGTCAAGGTTTCTGTTGACAGCATGTCCACAAAGGTTATATGAGTTATGGCACATTATCTTTCAGATGTTTCTGTGTAAGTTTAAAAGTGGATCTTGGGGAGAAAAGGTCTCTTAATATCAAACTTTATAAATAGAGGCATTCAGTGTTTTAGATAAACTGACTCTTAAAGTCAATACTCAAGTTTCTATAACTCTTTGTGCTACATTTACCACTGAAAGTGGCTATTTTTGATCCTGCTTATATTTTCAACCAGAAATACAAGTTTTTCAGTTTATTACTACAGTGCCCCACCTGTCTTTCTTAGGCATCTAGTGATGCTTCCTTCATGTACCCATTTAGGAACACTGGTCCCGCTGTGTGCCCTTCACTGTGTGTGATAAACTGCCCCGCACTGGAGCTGTACGGGCCCCACGCTCGTTTCTTCCAGACAGTCGTGAATAAAGCAGTGGTGGTACCACTCAGCAAGATCCCACTTACTAACAGAAGACCTTGAGCAAGTTGTTTGTCTACTTAGGATACCAGTTTAATCCAATGAGCTTACATTACCTGACTTCAAAGGATTTTCCTTTCTGAAATTCTGCAACTTCGATGGAGTACAGTGAAGTGGTTAATAAAGTCCTGATATTCATTTGCCCCCCTCATATTACATGTATTGTGCTTATAGTAGTTTTGAGGTTCCTATTTGCTATATCTTCTTAGCAATTGAAAAGAGACATTTGTATTTAATTCATTAGGTTTTTTAAATCTCCTCTACTATCAGATAAAACTGCTTTGCCAATATATTCCCAGTACTTAAAACAGTGGTTCCCAGCCAAGGGCAGTTTTCCCCCCAGAAGACATTTGGTAATGTCTGGAGAGGTTTTGGCTGACACCACTGGGGAAGGCCTCAGGCATCTGACGAGCAGAGGCCAGGGAGGCTGCCCACACGGCTGGGATGCACAGGACAGCCCCTCCCCCAACCGGGAATTATCAAGCCCAACATGTCCGGAGTGCAGAGGGTGAGAAACCATGATCTAAAACTGTTTTATACTCATCGGCTTGGCCTTAGGAATCTCACACTTAATATCACACTCACATTTTTAATCTTACATTTATTTTTACATATTCTAAGGGACCAGATTCAACTGACATTAGTATGTCAATTTATTTAGAATTAATAAAACCAAAGGAAATATTAATTTGTAAGTGTATAAAATTATAAGGTAATTGATTTTATATAGACACTTTAAAAACTAGATTTGTAAGATTGATACAGTTTAATAAAGAATTTGAATATTAAGTAATATTCCTTAAAGTACTGAAACTAAAAGATGACCTTTATTTAAGATACAAAAGTAAGATCATATATGTGCAATACCTACTCAGCAAATATTTATGGAACCACCTCCTATATGCCAGACACTGTTTTTAGAGTGTGGGAACACAGCCGCGATCAGAACACAAGTATCTCTGACCTCATGGAACTCACATTCTGTGGCATCAGAAGAGAATTTCAACAAGCTGCTGTCTTATCTTTCCTAGCTAAAAGTTTAAAACCTAAAATACAGTTTTCTTTCATCTTACCACCATTGTAATTATGTACATTCCCAATTCTTAGAGCTTTATGTTTTTCTGAAGCCAGTTCACAATAGGCAATTTTTAATCCTCTCAAATGAAAAAATACAGAGGCCTGCTTCCAAAATGAGAGGATTGCTATAGAAAAACACTCTGAAGCTAGAGCCTCTTGGAAAACAGTAAAGGGAAGCAAAACACAAGCTGCAAACCCCACTCTTGCTCTCCCGCTGCCGGCTAGCAGACCAGCAGCTCACCGGCTTTCTAACTGGAGCCAGAGTGACCCTGAGGAGAGAACTCAGGAACAGCAACCATGGAGCCCTCCCTCAGTCCCCCAGAATTCTGCATCCTAACAAATAAGTCTGTGCTTACCTAGCCATATCCACTATTATTTTATAGTCTAATATTATCTATGCCTCTAGATCAGTTTTCCACATGGAATAAGATTTGATTTTATTCTTTTCCTTACAATGGAGAAAGACATCCATTCCTCTGGTTATTTTAGAAGCTTTTTTAGAAACTCCCTGCCTACCCATGCTCACATGCCTTATTATTTTTATTGATGTTCAGTATCTAGAACAGCTTGCATAATTCTGTATGCATTCTTAGCATGATATTTTATGGTAGTGGAAGAGCCTGCTGATGGTTTGGTTGTGTTTCATTATTCCAGAATTCTTCACTTGCGATGACCAGCAAATTCTCGGCTGAAGCAGCCGCTGGGGCTGTCTTCAGATTGCTACCTCCCGTACCTCCTCCATCCGTGTCCTGTGCACAGGGGTTAGCTCTGAGCCTACCGCCTCGTTCCAGTCTTGGATTTTTTCCCCATTTAATTACCAAAGTTTACTGCAGTATGTTTAGTTGCCCACAGTGGAGTTTATCTCCTCCTTTTGCCAGTGTTAGCCATTTGAGGATTTGGAAGTTTATCTCAATCTACAAGAGCAGAGCCTGAAACTATCCAATAACCTGGAGATTTAAGTTTTTCAATTTAATTAACTTTAGCAGTAGCCAGGTATGACCTAACTGAAGAGACTTATGGTTCAAAAGAGGTTAAAAAGAAGTCTAAATAACTACATTAAAGGGCAAAATGTGGTGAGTTCTGTTTAAAGGAAGAAGCGATCACATATAGTTTTATTTTTTTAAAGGATGGGAGGAAAGGCTGTAAGGCACTGTATTTAACCTATTCTAAGATGCACAACTTTTCACAATTTAACATGTCTGAAATTGCAATGCATCTTACAGTTGATGGAAATTCCCTTATGTATTGCCAGCTACTATAATTTCACCCCCAATAAAGGAAACTTGTTGGAATTAATACAATTAATCAAAGGGAAAACATACATATACTAAGCATTTATATAATGTATATTGAAAAATGATGTTCCAATCTGAATTTGCCAGAGTTGGAATGATTCTCAGCTAAAATATACTTTTTGTGAATGATCACATATGTAAGGAAGATGGATGACAGCATTCAAGTCCTTTAAAAAATGGTATTGTGTGTTTCTCACAACTTTGAGAGAAGAGTGCTTTATGGGAATGGGTATGGATTCCTTTTTATCTTAGAGAATTTGTTAGGCTGATAATATTTACACGGGCCTTATTCAACATTGTAAATTTCCATTGAGAGACTTACCTGAGACAGGTTACCAGTTATAATCCCATCAATAATGATGATTTGTGTGTGTGCAAGCATGCAGGAGAGAGGGAGAAAAATAGATATGGGTCTCCCCCCAATATGAGATAATTATCTTTGGAATCTTAGGATGCTGAAGGCTTAATAACATGGAGATTTAAGTTTTCAATTTAATTCATTTTGAAAGAAAACGTATCATCAGTTTTAACGTGTGACATTTTTTCAGATGAGATTGTTACTATGTAAATTAGCCCTGGGCCACCTGTGGAGTCAGTATCCAGGACTACAGCAGTAGAAATTGGCACCCTGGCACAGAGAACCCACACAGCAATGGCACACATGCAAATTTATACAGTAATTAATAATGCATTAGGTAGTTGTGTTTTCTGCTTTTATTAGGCGGAGAGTGTGGTGTTAAAGAGAAATGAATCAAACTGCTGACTTTTGGGCAATGCGTTTAGCCATCACCTTATTTTCTGAACTGAACCAAAGTAGAATAATTCTCCTATTTATGGGCTACTACAGAAACTGTTGATTATTCTGTCTAAAACCTGAAGGTTTTTGCTCTGGCTGGTGTGGCCCAGTGGATTGAGTGCCAGCCTGTGAACCAGAGGGTCGCTGGTTCAATTCCCAGTCAGTGCACATTCCTGGGTTGCAGGCCAGGTCCCTAGTTCAGGGCATACAAGAGGCAACTACACACTGATGTTTCTCTCCCTTTTTCTCCCTCCCTTCGCCTCTCTCTAAAATTAAATAAATAAAATCTTAAAAAAAAGATACATAGCTTTTAAAATAAATTAATTAAAATCAGGGTTTTTTTCATTAAAGAATTCTTACACTGTTATGTAGAGCTGTGTATATCAAACTTTAATATGCATAAAAATCACCTTGGCATGTTAAACACCCTTTCTCATTCAGTACATCTGGGATGGGGTCTGAGACTGCTTTTGTAACAAGTTCCCAGGTGGCGCTGACGTTGCTGTCCATGGGTCACTCTTGGGAGGAGAAGGGGTAGAAAGAACTGGACCTCAGTTCAGTACTTCCTCAGGAAGAAGTAGGACAAGGTAATTATCTTAGGAATCTTAGTGAGGAACTGTGAATGCCTTTATCAGCAACATGGTTATTTTGTGTGTCCCTTGGCAAAGAGAAGCCAGCCCCTCTTACATTTCTGCCAAGAGTTGAAGTAGTCTTGGACCATGTAGGAGGGGCATTTAGGCAAAATGACACATTGAAGCCTCTCTAAGTTTACAGAGAACAGTCTCCTTTGAAATAGGTATACTGCATATCTGAGCACATACCTGAAGCTAAATTAGAGTGGTCTCCTCCACCGTATATTCATGAAAGAAAGAGAATGGAAAAAGCAAATAACATCTTACTATTATTATGACAGTCGTTTTGACCACACGGGTCATCTGAAAGCCTCTTAGGGTCCTTGCAAAGGTCCCTGGGTCACACTTGAAGAAGTGTTAGCATACAGGGAACTACACATTGTATGTTCATGTCTATTGTAAGTTACAATAAATTTATAATTACAGGAGCCAATGAATCATTATCTAAACTACAATAGTTCCTTCCCATTAGTAAAGCCCTTTTTAATTGTCCTGATTGAAACCATACTCTTGATATTTTAGACAGAGCACATAGAAATGGAAAGAAATTTGTTCAAAATACCCACATTGAGCAGGTAATTAGAATGTTTATATTTGGAGGAAGTTACAGCAATTAATGGTGGGGTGGGGCAGTGCTGAGAGAGAGCACTTAATACAACAAGCCAAAGAAGTAGATCGAAGCACAATACCAAAAGATACTGTTTCCCTGTGCAGCAGTTTGGCCTAGTTAAAAAAGGGCTGGAGACACTGGTTTTGTAAAGAGCATTGTAATTTTAAAAGTTATCTTTCTGCTACAGTAATTATAATAGATTACAAAGTTGCACATATACATTCTCTTTCCCCATTTTCCTCCTTTGTGTTGTACTGACCAGGAGAAAGCCGGGACTAGAAAAACAGACTCTGAGCTGAGAATCACAGCTCCTGTAGCAGCCTGCTGCTCACACTGTGTTTACTGTTCTCTTCTGCTGCTGCTGTATAATAGCCCTGGAGTCTTCGGATGGCCCAGGAGCAGTGAGAATAGAACAGTGAACACTCATTATAATTATTAATATTCTTGAATACCTAAAATATGCTAAGTAATTTTAAGTTATAGAAAAGTAAAATTTTACTTTATACTTAGGCACAATGCCTGTACATGAGTCAACTAACCAAAGTGTTACCCTCTTAAATCAGCTGCATACTCAAGACTTCTGGGAGAGCCAAAAAGAAGAAAAATGGAAAATTATGAGAAAGGAACTATTAACTTCAACCTTAGTCTTGTCCTTGCTGCCCTGATAATGTTGAAATCATTTCTTGTGACTCTACTTGTGTACCAGCAGTCACAGGAATCATGCCAAAGGCACACATGAGCTGGAACTAACAAAGGACCCACTAATACAGGAGAGTAAATCGCATGTTATTTAGGAGGGCAAAAACAAAGCTAAATTTGAAATTAGTCATAATGATAACACTAGGTCAAAATTAACTTGGTTTGAGCCTTTTACTTCTAAGGGGATCAATCCAGGTTTAAATAGATCTCAAGAACAGAGTTTTTTAACTCTTCTGCCCATTTTAAGGGCAGAAGGAATAATCCTACCAGAAAAGCTAAATGGAATCACACTTATTCATTGCTGTGGCAAAAGATACAGTAATCTGAGTTTGGTACAGCCATCTTTCAAGGCTTAGTCATGTTGAGATTCTGCACCCAATTCTAATGTGTATGTGGCAGGCAAGGCAGGTTTCCACACACCAACAAGTACTCTCTGAAAACCAGCTGGGTGTCCTACAATTCAACTAAATTCTGACACTGTCTACCTGGAGATAGCATCAGATTCCACAGGGGAAGAGCTCAGTCCCACAAGGCTGTCCCCACCCCTCCACTTCAAATGCCAGTCCCAAATACAGTTGTCACCTGTGCTTCTGACAGACTGGCTGTAGATCCGAGCTTCCTACCACCTTCTGCTTGGGTTCTATTCATTTGCTAGAGCAGCTCACAGAACTCAGAAAAACCTTTTACTTACTAGATGACTGGGTTCTTATATAATGGTACAACTCAGAAACAGCCAAATGGGGATTCCATGCATCTCTGAGCTCAAGTCACTCTCCCAGCCACTCCTTGTGTTCACCAACCAGAAAGCTCACCGAGCCCTCCCTTTTGGAGGTGTGGGTGGCTATGGAAGCTTCACTGCACAGGCAAGTTTGATTAACTCAGTGGCCATTGGTGATTAAACTCTATCTCCTCTCCCCTCCCTTAAAGCAAGGTAGGGGGTAAGGGGTTAAAAGTTTCAACACTTCAATCACATGGTTGCTTCTCTGGGCAACCAGCCTCTTCAAGTAACTTCAGAGTAACAAAAGGTGCCTTTGTTGCTCTCATCACTCGGGAAATTACAATGGTTTTAGGAGCTGGAAACAGGACTAAGGCCAAATATGCAGGTGTGGGCAAAAGTAGGTTTACAGTTGAGAGTACACAAAACCTGATTGATTCTTGCATTATTTATTATCTTCTGAATTTTCCATATGAACTGTAAACCTACTTTTACCCATCCCTGTATATTTCTTATTATAAATCACAGTTTCACACCTGGCAACTAGTTAAGTTATATTATATGCTTGCTTGAATTTTCTTGCTTCCTGCAATAATTTCTCAGCCACATTTTCTAATGTAACACCCCTTGGTTGAAAAGAAAACACTTTGGTCTCTATACATCTGTGTGAATCTATCTCACTGTCCTCTTTCTTCGTAACATCCTTGAGCTCCAGCACAAGTACTGCTGGTGCAATAACCCCTAACATCCCACTCCCCTGCCCTGACCCCAATAATGGTCACAGACAGATTTCAGCAATGGTCTAAGACTGAGAAACTAATGCTATATTGTTTTGACAGTTATAAATTTTGTAAAACTTACTATTTTAGCACTTTCCATGTGCTAGATAGAATTCATTAAAATCTGTTAGATGTAATTCCACCAAAATTCTACTTTCCATTATATTTATCAAAATATACTGAATATTTACTACAAAAATTATATTTTATTGTGGTTGCTTAAATTTCTTTACCTATCTTCAAAAGGCAGATAAAAGATATATTTTAGCTCACCTATGGGCCGCCAGTCATTTTAGGTGCTTTGAAATTTCCCTTATACGGAGTATTATGTTTTAATGTAAAATATTGGTTTTTTTTACACTGGTATTGGAATTTTTTAACCCCTTTCTTAATCGATGGGCTACTTCACAGGTGCTCACCTCAACCAACTTATAAAAATAAGTGTGGGAGAACGGGCCGCACACTAAACCTATCAGCTCAGGGGAGACCTGTGTGGTGGCCTCGAAAACTCAGAGACCGAAAGTAACCACAGAGGATGGTCTAAAAGGAAAACCTTAACTAGAAGCAGTTCATGGAGGGTAGTCATGTTCTAGGCCAGTATTTTTCTCTAAAAAAGGTCCATCTTTACCTTAATTGAGGCTGCCCCTTGTCTTTGTGCATCAATGATAACATACCTTTGGAATATCAAGGTAACTTCCCATTTTCCGAAACTCATGGTCACATCCACCAGAGCTAAGACCACAAGTCCCCTCACTGTTACTGGTATCATGTTAATTGTTGATTGTTACCTATCCTTTATCCACCTATGGGATAAGGCACTACCCACCCTGATAAGATATTCCTTTTGCATGAATTGTTATCTGGTCTAATACAAGTAAAAACAGTAACGTGGGAATTATGTTATAATAATTTGATTAAGTAATTTTGGAAAGCTTGTAAATGTCAGGTTGAGTATTAAGGGTTTTATATGCATTGTATCTCACATTTTTATTGGGAATAAATTATAAATTGTTCTTATGAGAAAGATATAGCTAAAAAGTTTGAAACACAAAACTCCACTAGCAAAACTAGTTTGCTAGACACTAAATAATTTTTAAAGGTCATGCACTATAAATGTCAAAGCCAGAATTTATTCTAGATCTCACTGACTGCAGAGCACAATGACTAAATTATTAAATTACATTTTCTTTTACCTATGTAAAAGAAGTGTCTATCATTTTACATTTTATCCAATCCCAGAGCTCCCTCTTTGCTTTCTCCCACCCCCTCTATCCCATCACCAGTGGATTTCATGTAACCCCCTTATGTCTCCTCGTTTGATTATAATGTATAAAATAAGGTGCTAAACTTCCATTTTCCAGAGCATTTCTCAGTCCTTTGAGATTCTGCAAGTATCGTCAGTTTGGCTCACATAAACTCACAAAAATTCTCTACAGGTCTGAATGTCTCTCACATTGACACAAGCTTCTTAGAAATGTCCACAACTGCTTCGTAAACAATTATGGCAGCTGAATATACTTATTCATGGACTGAGAAAAGGTAGTAGTAAGCACTGCTATTCAACTTACCAAATAGATAAAGATTTAGAAGAATTGAATTGATTGAATCATTTAACTGTTACAGCAGCTAATAAAATATATATATATACATATGTAGTTTATAATGGATAAGAAATTTGTACCACTGTTAGCTTAGACAGCTTAGATCATAGCTTAAACTGTTCTTATAATAAGAAAGATATAGCTAGAAACAATTTGAAACACAGAACTCCATAGACACTTAAGGTACACACTGGAGGTAGGATTTTTAAATATAAATATTTAGTGTCAGGAGAAAATGATGGTAGCTTTGGTTAGAAATACTATCTCTTCTTTTAATGGAAAAAAAAAGAAAAACAAAATGCTAGGAAATTCAGAAGTACTAGGAGTCAAAAACATCCCTTTTTATTTTACTAAACATCTTGTTATAAGAAAGAGTAACCTTTCTAGACCATCTTCATTTTAAAGAACACACAGGTGAATGTTTTATTTGTTATTTTTTTCCTCATTTTTGAATTTGCAATGCTCAATAACTTTCCTAAATGAGATCTAGTTCTATTAGTCTGAACACTTACATGACTGAGTCTAAAAATTGTTTTCCGTGTCCTATCTCAGAAAAAGGTTCACAGCAAATATCAAGTGTAACATTTGCTCTAAGCTTTTTGCAGATGTTTACATCTGATTAAGAAAGATTTCTTTTACTCTTACCTTGCAATAGTTTCCCTATGAACAGGTATTATATTTCCTTTATTTTGTTAATAAGGTAAAATATATTGATTCAATTTCAAATGTTAAGCCATATTTTCCTTTCTAGAATAAATGCTTTGTCAAGTTTTAAAAAAATAAAAATCATTTTCCATATTGCTTACATTTATGCTTAGTTTTTAAAACTTTTTAAATACCTTAGGGTACAACTGTCTTCTTGCCTCTCCAGCAATCGTGTGGAAGCATGGACAAGAGATGTTGCTTTTTTACTCCGACAAGAAGGCAGACCTATGGTTAACCTTATCCCTAAAAAGACTAAAGTAAGAGTAATGGAAGAGGACTGGAAGACTACAGACAGAGCAGTGAACTGGTTAAGAAAAGCAGCAACTAATCACACTCAACCATTTGTTCTGTATTTGGGATTAAATTTACCACACCCTTATCCTTCACCATCTTCAGGAGAAAATTTTGGATCTTCAACATTTCACACATCTCGTTATTGGCTTAAAAAAGTAGGTATACCATGTGTGCTCAAAACTAGAAGTTAACATTTTATCTGTATGTTCTGGTATTTACTCAGTTTCTTTTATTATCACTTTTAAAGAAAAATTTGAATATCGTATATTCTCATTAAATCAAATTGACCAGTAACTGGTTGACAAAAGCTGAAGGGGCGATTTACAAAAATAAAATGTGTTAACTCTTAGAAACCTACTTCTGAATTGAATACATTTGCATATAATATGTCTATTAAAAGAGAAACTGAAAGATATTTTCTAAGGAGTGAAGATAGGGTTCACTTTGCACAGTTCAGGGTTGTAAAGATGACCACGCGGGCTGAACCTGCACGGGGAGATCTTAATAATTGATTGGGAGAATGACCGTTTTTCTAGGATTCTTAAAACGTTTGTCAAAACATTTAAACCTCCCTTATGTGGGGCTGTAAATGTGTAAGGAAATGAAAACCAGTAAAACTAGTATTTATTTAAAGCACTGTAACAAAACACTAGAAACACTGAGAATTAAAGTGTTTTTGCTTGTTGTAAGAAAAAAATAATCAAGAGTACTTTGAACAGTGCTTGCGTTCTCATTGTGTAATGTGGTGTGGAGCAAGCCTCTTCTCTGTGTCTGGGCATATTGTCATATTCCTTTCTAAATATGGATTACCTTCCAGCATTTTGCCCTTCACACTTTCAATGTTGTGATATAGTCCTGAGAGTGCCTCATGTGAGGATCTTTGTCCCCGTCACTTACTCTAGGACATGTTCACCCTTTCTTTCCAGTGACCGCCCCCATTTATATCGATGAGCGATGAGCGTGCATGTCTCCACTAAGTTCCTCCAGCTGCATATCTAGCTGCGTCAGCATTCCCGTGTCAGCTGTTCCTTCTGCAACTCCAGTCAGTGTTTGATTCAGATTTCACTCCAGTGATACCACTTTTCATCGCTTTATTCTACATTCCTCCCTGTTAACCAGCTCCCTGTTGTGATGACCCATTTTTATGCAGTGTCACAGGGACTTGCCACTGGGACACAGAGGGGCAGCACAACCACACACCCTGCTGTCTGTGTGTGTGCTGAATCACGGATGTACAGTGACCGGTCAGGACAGACTTGGGAAGAAATGGTCTGATTAGTCACTGATACACATCTTTCATTCACGAGTGATTTGTAGACTAAAGAACAAGCAGCATATGGATATGAAAGCTTGTACTTTATACGATGACTCAGTTAACACACCTTGGTAACTAAAATCTGAACCCTGTTGTTGGGAGACTGGTGTTACCTGACCAAATGGTGATAAATGAAATCTGTGCATATCTGAACCACCCGCAGGAAGGCTGCCTGTGTTTTGAAATATATTATCTTAAATCAAATTTAACTTACTTCAAAAACTCGAATCAGGCCCTGGCTGGGTGGCTGAGTTGGTTGGAGTGTCACCCTGTACACCAGAAATGTTGATCCCCGGTCAGGGCTCATACCCAGGTTGCAGGTTCAATCCCCAATCAGGCGCGTACGAGAGGCAACAAATCAATGTTTTTCTTTCTCCCTTCCTGTCTCTCTAAAATCAGTAAATGTATCCTCAGGTGAGGATTTAGAAAAAAAATCTAGTCAGAAACACTTTAGTGCACCCTATTTTAAAGGAAGTATTGTCAAAGTTTCAAATATATCATGTCTTTTCAAAAAGTTCTAACTGATTCCATATCTAAAAGCTCATTTGGAGTTAATACTAGCCTAATGAAATGATTCAAATAACCTTTAAGTAAGTAGATACTTGAAATTTTAAAAAATTATTTTATTGTTGTTTGAGTACAGTTGTAACCTAATCAACAAAACAAACAAGCAAGCAAGATACTTGAATTTTTTTAAGTTACATGACTAAAAGGTATGTATGACTTAAATCTTGTCTTGTTTTCACCAAAACTGTAAGCACTTCTATATGAAAAAGTTGTATTTGTTTTTTAATAAACAATTGGCTATCTCACTAGATACCGTCATTTTGGCTAGTGAATTATTAGAGAAAAGGAGTCTGTATTCCTAGGTTGATGATTCAGAAACTGGAGTTGATCACACAACTATTTAAAGGGCTCAGACCCTTATTCTGAACTTGATACTGTCTAATACAGCTCATGTTATTTTCACTGACATGTATGATTTTAAAAATTTTCACAACTGTTTCACTATATGTGCAGATATTAATATATAACTCTTGTTATTACTGAGAATATTAAGTTTGTTTTTAATTTATGTATTTGATTATGTACATAATTTATAACCATTCTTTTCTACTATCTTTGATAATTAAAGTATATTTGTTGGATGAGAAGAACATCACTACTCTGTTTTTCTCCGAGTTTTAGGTGTCTTATGATGCCATCCGAATCCCAGAGTGGCTGCCTCTGTCAGAGATGCACCCTACAGACTATTACTCTTCATACACAAAAAACTGCACTGGGAAGTTCACAGAGACAGAAATTAAGAACATCAGAGCATTTTATTATGCCATGTGTGCTGAGACAGACGCCATGCTTGGTAGGTGGTATAGTAATTAGCAATTTCATGAAGAAAAAGTATATTTTTGCAAGAAACAATGATTATGCTGGTTGGTGACTTGTATGAACATCCTGAGATAATTTCTTTTATCAGTTGCTTAGATACTTCAGACTTAGGATTATAAGGTTCTTGACACATACAAAAGTTGAATAATTTGCATTAATAATAGCAGAATAAAGGCCTTTTCCATTTCAATTATTCATAAATTAATAAATTCTTAGATCTGTTCATATACAAAGAAAGGGTAATGGAGCGCAAGGTCATCTGCTTGGAACAAATCCCTGTACCAGCTGTAATCAGGAATTAGTACAGGTGTGCCTCTTTATTGCGCTTCACAGGTGTTGCATTTTACGCAAATTAAAGGGAAGACCTTCCACCAGCAAAAGAGTACAGCTTTATTGCAGTGGTCTAGAACCGAACCCGAAACATCTCTGAGGTATTCAGTCAAACACAGGTACATGTGTGACAGGTAACTAAGGCAGCTTAGGTTCTAGATTCTCGAATCTAGAAGATGAGACAGTTTAGTTGTAAACCTTGTGACTTCTCCCAGACTTGTAATACCTACACAACCAATGCTTCTCCCCAGGCCCTTCAGAGCAAGGCTTAACTAAAGGTGAAGTCAGTTTCCCCATGTATATTCTGGTCCAAAATCATTGTGAATTTCCTTCTCTAATTCAGCTCAAAACCAAGTTTGTCTCCCTAAAATGATTGTCAAGAATGTGTTTGGCCTACTGACTTGTAGAGTTGTGGCCTTTTCCACTTCAGGTGGAGGAACCCTAGTTTAAAAAACATACCCATTTCTGTAACATGTTCTTTTCACAAACCATATCATTTATTTTGCTGCACAGTGGAATAGAGCATTTCATTAACGAAGTATGGGTAACACCTTTTCTGTACAAAGTAAACCTTGGTAGTCAACAAGTGAGTGGCTGTTTCTTAAAAAACATACACTGGGCAAAAATAGAAAAGTATAAAACAGGAAGCAAAACAGCCATATGGATAAATTACTTATAATATACCAAGTATAATATGTATTAAGTCGTAAGGACTTTCCAGCTACTTAATTTAAAATGCAAGTAAGATTTTAAGTTAGTTTCTTTAATCCTTAAATCCACACAAATGTTGAATTGTATTTATGTATTTTCTGATATTAGTGATAGTCACTCATTTGCACTTTGGAAATCTTTTCCATTCATCCATATCCACTAAAGTGAAATAGTATATAATGTTATGCAGGGAGTGTGGGAACACTACTCTTGGAGTCTCTTCAGGAAAAAGTCTCCTCAGGAAGCAGCCCACTTCAAGTTGCCAAGGTTATGAAATACACTGTGTCCTTGCTGTTAAATCTACAACTGGTTTGGTCACCAAATATAGTAGTATTTATTACTGTTCACAATGCTTGTTCAAACACATTTACTGCCACCTAGTGATCAGGCATAATGTCAGGCATTGGTAGTATTAAGTTGAATGTTATCAACAAATTATGTATTAATTAAAAACCTTCTGGGCGTGTACTCTGCCTCAGGGCCTCATATGCACTGTTCCCTCTGCCCGGGATGCCCTTCTGTTGGGAACTGCCCTGCCTGGTATCAGAAGCTGTAACCCCCGCTAAGGCTGAGGGAGTGGCCTTGGACCGGAAATCAGCAAGGAGACAAAAGCTTATCTCCTTGACAGGAGCACTGCTTCTGCTGCTTCATTCATAACTGAACCCCAATGCTTGGTCAGTTAGCCAATGACTGGTAAGATTCCCCAAGGGGGGAACGACCTAAGACAGGCACGATCACGTAGGAGGCCCCCAAGAAAGGACTTTGGAGGCTACAGCAAAAGGGGGTGATGGACCCTCACTCATCGGCTGTGATATAGCCTGAGTCCTCATCGTCTGGGAGAAAATCTCTTTATCCCTTGGCTGCCTTAGTTCCCTTGCTCCACCTAAGCCTGAATCAATGACAGGGTGGTGCAGCTCTGTGCTGAAAAGGGCAGGTTCCCTGGGTGATCAGGACTAAGAAAGAATATGTAAAATCCTGTGAAACCTGTTTTGTTTAGAATGCTCTCAGTTGAATGATAAGGGTCCAAGGAAGAAGTAAGTTTGCTCTTTAAAGTTTTACAGCTCTTTGACCATGACTCAAAATAGGCCCTCAGACTTCCTTGTTATCTATTATTTGATCCTTACTTCCTAGCAATGAGTAATGGGCTTTTACCTGAATTCTTATTCAAACGAAACCAATAAAAAGCCTCTCCTGAAGGGGAATGGTGCGCTCCCCATGTGAGGAGTGGCCCTGCTGTTCCTATTCCCCCCAGGACCTGGTTGTCTCTGTGTATGTTTTTAGCATGTTTCGACGAACATCTGCAGCCGAGATGGATACTGCTGGCCGGTATCCACCACACCCTTCCCTTTTTTTTCATGGCTGGCTATCATCACTCTTTAGCCATCAGCTCAAATACCATCTCCACAGGAATATCTTCCCAGCCACTCTGAGTGTACCCTCCCCATTGTCCTACTTACTCTATACCTTGTTTGCTTACATCATAATCTTTATTTTGTCTATTTACTTGTTTATCATCCATTCCCCTTGAAAAATAGGAGCTTCATGAGGGCAGGGACATTCAGTCTTACTCAACATTGCATTTTGGGTGCCTAGCTTTGCATCCACAGTGCCTGCCATGTAGTGAGAACTCAGTAAAACATTTACTGGTGATTATAATACATGGTAACCACAGCAGTGCATAAGCTGTAGGTTCTGGGAGGTCAGAGTGATTCACTCTGCCTAGAGGAGTGGGGAGCTTCACCAGGGGGAAAATGCTTGAGCTGGGTCATAAAGGAAGAAGGGCAATTTGCTAAGTGGTTAGTGGGAGAAAGGGCATTTGACATAGAAGGCAAGAAAGTCTAAACTGATAAATATCAGTTCAGGGAATTCTAAGTTGTTAAGATTGTGAAACTTAAAGGTCTGTGGGTATGGAGCTTGGAGAGTAGACAGGGGCTTTGTGTGTCAGGCTAAAGAATTAAACAATGGGAAGCTGCAAAAAAGGTTTAAACTGGGTGTCATGTGATCAGAAATCTTAGAAAGATATCACCAGGTGGCACAAGAAATATTGTGGAAGGGAAGGAGTGCAGGCAAGAAGACCAGTTAGGAAGCAATTTCTGTTGTCCAGTTGAAAATCCTGACGGTCAGAACTCCATCAATAACTCCACAGAGCGCTGGGTCTCATTTCTGATTGGAGCTCTGAGTCATCTGTCACTTTTAGTTTTGTTTTGTTTCATCTTTTAAATAGCACAGCAGCACCCTGTATCCTAGATTGAGGAGATGCCAAAATAGGGGATACTATTCTCTTTGGACAATACAGTGATCTCTTAATTACAATGAGGAAGAAGTTTCAGGACATGAAAGAACAGGGACTGACCGGAGGAATTTTACTGTGCAGGCATTCCCTGTCCAGGAATATGCTAAATCACACTCATATGCTATTTGTACTGCTTCCAGCCCATCTTCAAAGATGGGATTTCCATAACCCTCCGCCACCTTCATGGACAAGATCTGGTGATTGTGGATTTGGGAAAAGTGTGGCAGGGAAGGGGAGTTCTAACCCCTCTTACCACCTCCCATTGGGAAGAAATTATGGGTCAGTGCAATATCAACCCTTTCATTATCTGAGACGTGTAGTACTGATGTCCAGACTTACGTTTTTTTTTTTCTTTCAAGTCACTAAAGGGGAAAAAAATTGCCCTGTTCTCCAATAGGAATATAGAAAGCATGCCAGCATGATCTTCAAATAAAAGAAACTATCCTATAAGTATTATATTTTCTCCTTCCTCTCTCTTGTCTGTCAGCTGAGGAAGAGGCACATGAAACTTGGTATTACTTACTTAAGAGCAGTAAATATTACTCAGATGTTAAGAAGCATTCGGACCACCTCTTATAGGATAGAGATGTTATGAACTTATTATGATAGAATAAAACATTAACTAAAAACTAATTAAGAGTTACGTTGATTATATTGTAGGTGAAATTATTTTGGCTCTTCACCAGTTAGGCCTTCTTGAGAAAACTATTGTCATATACACCTCAGACCATGGCGAGCTGGCCATGGAACACCGCCAGTTCTACAAAATGAGCATGTACGAAGCAAGCGCCCATGTCCCACTCTTGATAATGGGGCCAGGGATTCAGGCCAACCTACAAGTATCGAATGTGGTTTCTCTTGTGGATATTTACCCTACTATGCTTGGTAAGTAATGTAATTCTATAAATCTTTATGTGTAATAATGCTGGAGAATGAATAAGCAAAGTAGTCAGGCCCTGCTGACTTCTTTATAACCTTGAGCAACTCCTTTAAGTATGAGGCAACTCCAGATCTGAAATATGAAGATAATATTGCTTTGGTTCCCTTGGCCTTCACTTACTTGTAGCCATCACATCAGGACTATGGAGTAAGCCACAGAAGATATTCAGGTTCATAACTTCATAGATATGATATGTACAAGGTCTGTCCAGAAAGTATCCACACATGTGATATAAAAAATGGAGAAATTCATTGGAGAAAATACAAAATACAAGAAACACTGTACGTAGGACAGTGATGCCTCAGTCTCCCTCAAAGTAGGCACCTTGGGACCTCACACAGTTCTAGCATCTCTTCCACTGTTGCAAACTCCTTTGTTGGAATTGTCATCAGCTGCCCCTTTGTATTTTCTTGGATCTCATTGACAATCTGAAATCTCTTCCCTTTCAAAGGTGATTTTAGCTTTAGGAAAAGCCAGAAGTTGCAGGGCACCAAATCTGGGCTGTAGGGGGGCTGAGTCACCTGGGTGATTTGATGTTTCACCAAAAAACTCTGTATGAGACAAGATGCATGAGCAGGAACGTTGCGATGAAGCTGCCAATCACCAGTTGCCCATAGCTGTGGCCATTTTCTTCGTATTGCATCTCTCAGCTGACAAAGAACATTGTTATTAATCCTTATTAATTGTTTGGTCTGGAGGAGCATACTCATGATGGACAATACCTTCCCAATCAAAAAACACAGTCAACATGATCTTGATCTTGCTGCAACTTTGCTGCACCATGTTTTGGTGTGGAGACCCAGGCAACTTACATTGGGATGACGAGGCCTTCATTTCTGGATCATAGCTATAGATCCACTATTCATCTCTGGTTGTGACCTTCTTGAGGAAATCTGGTTCATTGGTAGTGGTTTGAATCAAGTCATTAGCAACTGCAGCACAATGTTCCTTCTGTTCTGGTAGCAGAAGCCATGGAACAGATTTTGCCATGACATGTTTCATGCCAAGATCCTGTGTCAAAATCTCAGACACAGATCAGCTTCTAGTTCTTGCACTGTCAGTCACCCATTTTTGTTGATTGCATCCCTTACTCGTTCAACATTCTCAGGTGTTCTGCTTGTTGGCAGGCCTTCCAGAACATGAATCACTTTCAACAGATTCTCAACCATCTTTTAAGAGTTTGTTCCACACTTTTATTTGCACTGCACGCATTGCATCATCCCCAAAAGACTCCCATGTCATCTGAATTGTTTCTGTGGAGGAATGTTCAAGCTTAACACAAAATTTGATGTAGATTTGTTGCTCTACTCAGTTTGAATGCAATGACCACACATTACACATGCTCACTCAACAGCATGTACCAGCCCCACTGGCTAGTAGTAAAGTCATCATTGTTCACACATGAGCAATCCAGTCCACACTCCTTGGCTGCCAGGTTACATCGATGTCATGCAAACCACTCTTTTTATATTAACAATGGCTGGATTTTTCCCAGACAGACCTAGTATATCATCTGATTCTTCACTTCCCTAAAACGTAAGCATTTCCCTTCTCGATTATTTCATCCACTTTGAAACTACTAATTTTGTACAGTGTTAGCAAAATCCCTTAATCTGATTCTATGAACATTTCTCCCGAGAATCTTTAGATGGTTCTGAACTATCTGCTTTACTAGTTTCTTAATGTCTATAAGCATAACCATAGGTCTGGAACAGCAACATTTGGATGGTGGTACTTAGAAGTTTTTACTAACATAATGCCATCATCAACACAGAGGGAATTATATAGAATGATTAGTTTCTATCTAATTTAGTAGAGTACTTCAAGTACAATATAATTTACATATTATATTTCCACTGTTTTAAAGAGGCATCAGTTACAAAAAGCACTATCAATCTGTAAATAGATTTTGCTGAAAGAAAAAGATAATACAACATAAGATGCATATGTTTAATATATATATTAAAATGTGAAAGAAACAAGTCTCTGAAAAATCAAGAAATAAGAGAGTTCTTTTTATCTCCTTCTACTACAGAGTCTTTCTCTTCATTTACTTAAAGACTATTCCAAGGTCTTAATTTTTTTACAGTTCATTTGTATCAGCATCTTTTCCTTTTCTCTTTTATTTCATATCACTTCTTGTATATTTGAACACAATTCTTTGTTCTTTTGCCTTTAATTTCAGTTTCTTAGTCATCATTTGCTGGTTCTCCTTTATCTCGAAGCAGTTTTAACACTTAGCCATATTTCTGCCCCTTTCCGGCTCCAGTAGTCCCTATTACTTTTCCCCATTTCTAGGAGGGAAGGGGAGAACTGGGCAGAGGGGAGCAAAGGGGGAAAATTGGGACAACTATAATAGCATAATTAATAAAATATACTTTAAAACATAAATGTACATGCAACTATGTATATTTGTAACTATTTTAAGTATCTCCCTTATTATCATCTTTATAATCTTATGAATATATCCTTATTTATATCGGCATTTCTTTACAGCTTCCTCCCCTAGTTTTTCCTCATGTACTACTTTCCCCACCCTACCCCATTTCCAGTGAAAAGCCTCCTCAGGATCATCAAATTAGATTATCTTTTTAGCCTTGTTCAGTTTCCTTGAGGTACAGTGATTAAGGTTGGGTGATTATTTCTCAGTTTTCCCCCAGTATATTTCATGGTGATATCTGGCACTTTGTCTACAGTATATCCTAATCTGTTCCTAGTCATCCTATCACCTTATATGCTAGTTGATTAATATGCATTGTTTAATCACTTTTTTAAAAATATTTTTTATATTTGCCCTTGATGTAAATTCTCTATTTTACAGTCTTGAGGTAAAAAAGTATGCACACTGTTTTTCAAAATATACATACGCATGTATAATTCTGAAATTCCAATATTAGAGAATAAACTATAGATGAACAGAAAAATTTATCTCTATCATTAAAAAGTAGAAACAGTATGAATATATAGTAGTAATAGAGTGGGTAAAAATAGCCAACTTTATTTTAAAAGATGAAATGATATGTGAAAATGACCCCCATGTATTATTGGAAAGAACACGTAGAGCCCTTTACTCCTGGAGGACTGTCTTGCAGTGCAGTTGGTTTCATCTTGGGCAGTTCCTTTCTCTCGTGTGTGTTCTCTTCAGTGTCTTTCCGCCTTCTGCTCCCTGTTTTTAATCAGTTATCTCTGAAACAGTTCTTTTTGAATTAAATTTATTGGAGTGACTTTAGTTAATAAGATCATATAGGTTTCAAGTGTACATTTCTATGATACCAGATCTGTAGTTCTTTCCTTTTCTTTCTTTCTTGCTTTCTTGCTTTTTCTTTCTTTCTCAAAACACCCTGATTATCATTGGTTGGGAGAAGATTAGTACTTACAACATGCCCCCTCCAAGGAAATAGAAGATACAAAATTTTTAATTAAGTTATAGTTAAAACAGGTGGCTAAAGAAGACTTACAGAGGTCTTTTTCTATTTTTTAATTCTCCTTTAATAAACCTGTTTTTCCACAAATACTTATAGTAAAGCTAAATTAATTTTCCCATTCAACTTTAATTTCCAGCAATGCAGATATATTGCTTCTATTTTTCTTTAGAAATATTTAATTATATGTAAAACCATAGAACACTGGAACCAGAAAAGGAGTGGAGAGGGCAACCACAGACCCATTGTGGAGCTCTCCCAAGTACCCAGCCATAATTAATGGTAATTTTGCCATAGAAAAAACATAGTTTGGATTAAAGAAAAATACCTTAAATGTAATTTTTACATTGTTGCATTATAAATACCTCTTTTAAACAACCTCTTTATAAGTTAGACATTTCTCATCCTATTGTTTATATGTCTATATTTGATAAGGAAAAAAATTATTTTCCCTAAATCAGTATAACATAGGTTTCCAGCATATGTTCTGCAAAACACTAATTCCTCAAGATACTACTTTGAGGTAAAAAAAAAAGTCCTGTCATCAAATAACTCTGGGACACATGGCTTAGTATATACCACCTCTTAAGGTATATGTTATGCATCAGCAGTAAATTTACATCTACAATGAATTTACCTATTTAATTTTAACCATTGTTTGACAACATGTGACAAATCCCTTTCTTATATAGGTCTTAATCTTGTCCCATAATCTTAAATCTTATGGGATAAATGTGAGAAACAACAGTGATTATTTAATCATTCAGAAATAAAGGACTGAAATATTAATTAACATTTGTTGAGGGTTTCCTGTGTGCCAGGCATTGGTCTCAGAATTTTACATAAATTATCATATTGAAACCTAAAATAAACCTATAAAATACAGGTACCATTACTATTATTCCCCTTTTACATATGAGTAAACTGAGGTTCAAAGTGGTTAATAACATGCACAACCATAGTTAGTAGAGAACACACTTGGATCCAGACAATTTTTTTACAAAATCTGTACATAGTCCCTAGTCTCCGTGACCTTTGATGATGTCATTTATGACTGCCCCACAAATGAAAAAATGAGTTATTTTAAAATATTGTATTATTTGTGTTATAGACATTGCTGGAATTCCTCTGCCTCAGAACCTGAGTGGATACTCTTTGTTGCCATTATCATCAGAAATATTTAAGAATGAGAATAAATTCAAAAACCTACATCCACCCTGGATTCTCAGTGAATTTCATGGATGCAATGTGAATGCTTCCACCTACATGCTTCGGACTAACCAGTGGAAGTACATAGCCTACTCTGATGGTGCTTCAGTATTGCCTCAACTCTTTGGTAAATTTGTTTATATATATATATATTTTTTTTAAGCTTAATCTTTATTGAATTTTTCTCCATTACCATTTAGCCCTCTTACACCCTCTTTCCCTCCACAATCACATTGTTGTCCATGTCCATGAGACCTTTTGCCTTTTTGCTCAATCGTTCCACCCCCTAACCTCCCCTCCCCGAACTAGCTTTTATCTACTCTCCATCTATGAATCTGTCTGTTTTGCTTGTTGGTTCAGTTTGTTCATTTAATTCCACATATGACTGAAGTCATACAGTATTTGTCTTTCTCTGACTGGCTTATTTCTCCAAGCATAATATTCTCCAGTTCCATCCATACTGTTGCAAAGGGAAAATTTTCTTCTTTTTTATGGTCAAATAGAATTAATTCCATTGTGTAAATGTCCCATAGTTGTTTTATCCATTTATCTACTGATGGACACTTGGGCTGCTTCCATATCTTGGCAATTGTAAATAATGCTGCAGTGAACATAGGGGTGCTTATGTTCTCTTAAATTAGTGTTTGGGGTACCTTTGGATATACTCCCAGAAGTGGGATCCCTGGGTCAAAAGGCAGATCCATTTCTAATTTTTTGAGGTATCTCCATACTGTTTTCCACAGTGTCTGCATCAATCTGCATTCCCACCAAAAATGCAAAAGGGTTCCCCTTTTCTCCACATCCTCACCAGCACTTGTTCTTTGTTGATTTATTGATGATAGCTGTTCTGACAAGTATGAGATGGTATCTCATTATAGTTTTAATTTTGATTTCTCTGATGATTAGTGACATTGAGCATCTTTCCATATGTCTGTTGACTATCTGTATGTCCTCTTTGGAGAAGTGTCTATTCAGGTCTTTTGCCAATTTTTTAATTGGGTGGTTTGTTTTTTTGGTGTTGAGTTTTATAAGTACCTCATAAATTTTAGATATTAACCCCTTATCAGAAGTATCAGGGAATATGTTCTCCCATTCTTTGGGTTGTCTTTTTATATTGTTGAGGTTTTCCTTTGCTGTGCAAAAACTTTTTAGTTTGATGTAGTCCCATTTGTTTATTTTTTCTTTTGTTTCTCTTGCTTGGGGAGATATATCTGATAAAAAATTTCTACGAGCAATATCTAAGATTTTGTTGCCTGTTTCCTTCTAGGATTTTTATGGTTACAGGTCTAACATTTAAGTCTTTGGTCCATTTTGAATTTATTCTTGTGCATGGTGTAAGAAGCTGGTCTAGTTTCATTTTGCTGCATGTATCTGTCCAATTTTTCCAACACCATTTATTGAATAAATTATCATTAGCCCATTGTATGTGTTGCTTCCTCTGTAAACAGTAGTTAACTATAAAAGTGTGGGTTTATTTCTGGGCTCTCTATTCTGTTCCATTGATCTGTGTGTCTGTTTTTATGCCAGTACCAGGCTGTTTTGATTACTATGGCCTTATAGTATAGTTTAACATTAGGTAGCATGATTCTTCCAACTTCATTCTTCTTCTCAGGATCACTGTTGCTATGCAAGGTCTTTTGTGGTTCTATATAAATATTTAAAATATTTGTTACAGTTCTATGAAGTATATCATTGGACTCTTGATAGGAATTGTGTTGAATCTATAGAGTATAGACATTTTAATGATGTTAACTCTTCCTATCCATAAACACAGTATATGCTTCCATTTATTTGTTATCTTCTTCCATTTCTTTCTTCAGTGTCTTATAATTTTCTGTGTACAGATATTTTACATCCTTGGTTAGGTTTATTCCTAGGTATTTTATTCTTATTGAAGAAACTGTGAATGGGAGTAGTAAGTGGAAGCTACACTAAGCTCCTCTCAGGACCAATCTGGAATTACAACAAAATTGTAGAGAAATCATCCAGAATAACCAACTGAATACTAGCTGGAGAGAAGCCTTGTAACCAAGGACAGACAGAAGAAACCACTTCACCACAAGACTGGTAGGCAGTGTGGAGAAGGCACAAGAGAGCTGGCTGGGCTCCCATGGGTGGCAGCTGAAGTTCCAAAGGGGGTAGTTCAGCAGCTGGGGGTTCCCCCTGAGAAGTGTGAGGTCTAAACCCCAAGATGGGCTCCCCAGCCTATAGAACTAGATCCTGAAAGAAACCCAGATAGCATACAGCTGTGAAAAGCTGTAGGATTTCTGTCTGCCAGAAAGAGATGGCTAGAGATGCAGAGAGCCTCTTAAAGGGCCAATGCACAAAATTTCATTTGTAACCACTTACCCTGGGCTTCAGCAGAGGAAGGGCAGAGTGGAATAAAGATGCTTGAGTAAAGTCTGCAGCTGAAGGCTCCTCCAGAGGTTCCTCTAGAGGTTCCTCCAGAGAACTAGGAAAAACCACCAGGAGTTGTGCTGAGGCATTCCCCATACTGCAAAGCCATCATTCTCAGGCAAAGCACTCCTCTCTAAATGGCATCAGCCTAAGGGGAAGCAATAGCCCTGCCTGAAGGAATTACTCTGCCCCACCCTGTGTTACTTAAGCCAGACTGCTGATTACACATTGATTAGATTAACAATTGAGTAAAATAGTGGCTGATTAGTTTAACATCTGAGGTGGAAAATACAAAGCAGGAGCCAAAATGGGAACAAAGAAATCAACCCCAAATGAAAGAACAAGAGAATTCTCTGGAAAAACTAGATGAAATGGAGGCAAGCAATTTATCAGATAGAGCGTTTAGAGTAATAATTATAAGAATACTCAACAGCATGAAAAAAGATATAGAAACCATAAAAAAGCACTAGTCAGAAATAAAGAATGCAATATTTGAGACAAATAATACACAGGGAGGAATAAACAGTAGGTTAGTTGAAGCAGAGGATAGAATCAGTGTTTTGGAAGACAAGGTAGAAAATAACACCCAGGCAGAGCAGGAGAAAAGAATTTTAAGAAAAATAAGGAGAGCTTAAGAAACATTTTGGACAGCATGAAACGCAGCAACATCCACATCATATGAATGAATACCAGAAGAAGAGAGTGAGCAGGGTTGAGAACATATTTGAAGAAATAATGACTGAAGACTTGCCTAGTATGGTGAAGGAAAATGTCACACAAGTCCAGGAAGCTTAGAGAGTCCCAGACAAGTCGGAATCAGAGACCTACACCAAGATACATCATAATTAAAATGGCAAGGCTTGGGCCCTGGCTGGCATAGCTCAGTGGATTGAGCGCGGGCTGGGAACCAAAGTGTCCCAGGTTCGATTCCCAGCCAGGGCACATTCCTGGGTTGCGGGCCAGAACCCCCAGCAACCGCACATTGATGTTTCTCTCTCTCTCTCTCTATCTCCTTCCATTCCCTCTCTAAAAATAAATAAATAAAAATCTTAAAAAAAAAAAATGGCAAGGCTTAAAGACAAAGAATCCTAAAAGCCACAAGAGAAAAGCAGGTAATTACCTACAAGAGAGCATCAATTAGATTAGCATCTGATTACTCAACAGAAACATTTCAAGCCAGAAGAGAGTGGCGTGAAATATTCAAGGTGATGAAAAATCAAAGACCTACAACCAAGGCTACTTTACCCAGCAAGGCTATCATTTAAATTGAAGGAGAAATAAAGAGCTTCCCAAACAAGAAAAAACTAAAGGAGTTTGTTAACACCAAATCTGTACTGCAACAAATGTTAAAGGGCTTGCTTTAAGAAGAAGAAGAAAAAGAGAAGAAAACAAAGGCAGAGGAAAATATTCTAACAACATGGCACTACATACATACCAATAATCACCTTAAATATAAATAGCTTAGATGATCCAAACAAAAGACATAGGGTAGCTGGATGGAAGATATATATCTATATATAGATATATATATAGAGAGAGAGATATGTTTTAAGTGTAGTATGATATGTAATGAGCTGACCTTTTGAAGTGTAGTGCTGCCTAGGAGATACAGTAATTAGTATTAAATAAATCAATACCTGCTGCTTCTCATGCTGAGATAATCTAGACAAGGTTGCCCAAGTGAGGAGCAGCTTCTTTGCAAATCATCCTCTGAATTCCAGAGTAATCATCCTAAAGCTTTGATCCAGAATGCAATATTCAAATCACTGTCTCTGATCAAGGCATCTTTTAATACTCATGGTTATCTTTGCCAATCAGTAGTCAACAGCCTCTCATGGTACCTTGGTTCCAGCTGTCCTGGAGAATTAACACCTATATCTTATGGACCTGACATTTTACACATTTTTAAACATATATTTAATGTTGCCTCCACCCTACAAGATGATATAATAATCCTTATTTTTATAGAGATGACCAGAGGTAAAAGGGATTCAGACACCTGTGCAAGGTTTCATGGTAAGAAGTGGCAGAACTGGGATTTCAACCCTGGTCTGACTCCAAAATCCATCTTCCTTTACCTATACTAATGCCTGCTAGTTTCACTATTTTGTGAATTCATTTTAAATCAACATTTTATAATTACAATTTTACTTATCCCATGCTCCCTTTTTGCACATGAAATATGTGCTAAGCCATCATTAATAGTAACTTATCCCTAAGTTTCCTTCCCAGTTACAAATGTCAAAATTACTAACTCAAAATATTCTTTAGTTTGGGGCTATTGATGATATAGGACAATAAAAGCATTACTGTTTTCTTTTCCTGCATGTCAAAGTAAGCAAGGCATCAAAGTCAGGAAGAATTAGGGCTAAGCAGCTTACTAGTGATAAGAGGTTGACCATTTCTGCCATCTAAGGATGAATAAGAAAAAAGTGGGACAGAAGATGATGGTAAGAGGAAGATAATTTGAACATACATTTAAAGAGGTGTTTAACTTTTGGTGTATTGTTTTACCATGTAAACTGTCCTTTGTCTTACTATGCTAAGAGGAACTGAAAATAAAAATAAATTCTAATACATTATCTGTCACAGAGTAACGACATTCTAAAAAATGTTCTTATAGCAGGTAATTATTTTGACAGGTTTTTTTTCTCTTTCAGATGTTTCCTCAGATCCAGATGAACTAACAAATATTGCTACAAAATTTCCAGAAATTGCATATTCTTTGGACCAGAAGCTTCGTTCCATTATAAACTACCCTGAAGTTTCTGCTTCTGTCCACCAATACAATAAAGAGCAGTTTATCAAGTGGAAACAAAGCTTAGGGCAAAACTACTCAAATGTTATAGCAAATCTTAGGTGGCATCAAGACTGGCTGAAAGAACCTAGGAAGTACGAAAGTGCAATTGATCAGTGGCTTAAAACCAATAGTAACCAAAAAGAAAATGAACAAAAATGAGAAACTGTTTCAGAACTATATAGAAATACTTTAAAAGATCATGATTAATTATGTATTTTAAGTGTTTGTTTTAATAATTACTATATTTTTAAAGAATGTATACTATTTTAAAGTAAAAAACAATCATATAGAATTATATATTTTCAAAATAGTATTAACATCTTCTTACTAACTTCTAACAACTTCATGGAAGCATTAAAAAAATGGAAGCAAATGGTAGAATATAAATTATATTCCTCTGAATAATATGGAATGTAGAGTAACTATTATTGATTATTACTTATGAACCATAAAATAGTAATTTGTGAGTATTTGATGGTGTCTGATGAGTTATTTGTATCTAATGGGACATGGACCATTTGTATTTTTTTCGATGGAAGTATCTGATGAGACATAGTCCCTGAATAAGGCTGACTTTAATACTGTTTTTTTTAATAGGTAATATATGTACAAAGTACAAGCTTTGGAAGGTACAAAGGAGTTAACAGTGAGGATGAAGTCTCCCTCCTTCCCAGTCCCCCAGCCACCCAGTTCCCCTTCTTGGAGGCCACTACTATAACCTATGTATCCTTTTAGAGACAGATCATGCATATGCAAACTCTATATTCTTACCCCCCCCACACACACAAATGGTAGCATACTATACAAGAATGTTCTGCATATTGCTTTTCCCCCTCACTTAACAATAGATACCTGAACAATAACAAAAAATTTAAAATAAATACCTAGAAATGACATTGGTGGTGTAAGACCTATATCTAGCAAAGTATTACCAAATTATCCCTAAAGAAATTATACCAACTGAAACTCTCATCAGTAATGCAAGCCCTCACACCCTTTGCTAATATAATAGATTAAAAATATATCATTACTGCCCAGGCCAGGTATTTCCGGTGGTTTAGAGCATTGTCCCAATATGCCAAGGCTGCAGGTTTGATACCCAGTCAGGGCACATAAAAAAAGCAAGGAATGAATGCATAAAGAAGTGGAAACCACAAACGAGTGTTTCTCTCTATAAAATCAATAAATAACATTTTAAAAATATATATTTTATTTTCATGAGTAATGCATATCATATTTTCATAATTTAATAACCATTGGAATTTCCTTTACTATGACCTTCTCTATTTTTCTGTTCTTTGCTCATTTTCGTTTGATGGGTGGCTTTTCTTTTTTACAGGCATGCTTTAGATATTTAGTTCTTTGTCTGTAAAAGGAGCTGAAAATTCTTTTCCTTTTTGTAATTTGTCTTTGACTTTGTTGTCATGTTTTTAACATGTATAAATTGGTATTTTCTGTAATCAAGTATATGAATATTTGCTTTTGTAGCTCTGGGATTTTGTGTCATGTATATTCAGATGGTCTTCCCCATTTATCTTCTTTTAGAGTTTATTTTTCATCTTTAGATCCTTGACCCATCTGGAGTGATTACCAAGGAGAGATCTAACTTTAGTTTGTTTTATAAGATGGCTACCCAGTTGACCTTCCACTGAGTAAACATTGGTCAGAAAATGCCACTTCAAGACTTCCAGTCAAGATTGTGGCACAGGCAAACATGACTCACCTCCTTACACAACCACATCAAATGACCACTAAAATTAGAACAACCATCAATCAGAACTGTCAGAAATTGAGTTCAGTGAAAGTCTGACAACCATGGAATTAAAGAAACCACTTCCATCCAGACTGGTAGAAGAGGCGGACTCACAGAGTGGGCTGGTCCCACATCCAGGTATGGCAGATAAAAATTTGGAAGGGATATCTCAGGAGCAAGGAGTCTAGCCCCACACCATGCACAGCAGTCCAGGGTTTCAGTGCCAGGAGTCCACATAATATGTAAGTCCACATAATTTCTGCCTGCAAAAACCAGCAGGGATTGAGTCAGTGAACTTCTGACTCAAACACTGTCTGGAACTCCAGAAAGTTCTGGAGTCCCCAAGCAGTTCTGTTTAACCCACATGTGGATGACTTAGATTCACTCCCTCTGAGCTCCAGCTCTGGGGTAGCAGGCTTGAAAGGTACCAGTACTAGTGGCAATGGGGAGGGAAATGAAGTGTCGGGGCATCAAGGTGAAAGCTAGTGGACAGCTTTCTCCCAAACAGAAAGGCAGGCAAAGGCCATTATCCTTTTTCCGAAGCCCTCCCCCAACAGAGCCACAAAGCTACAGGCCATTTCTGAGACTCCTCACACCCTGGCTACAATGTGTTGCCCCACCCCTGGAGATCCCACCCTAAGACTCCATTCCACCCAACTTATGGGCCCATGACTTTCAATATGAATGCTGGGTCTTGGCTTATGCTTTACAACTTCCCTATATCCTATCAAACAAGCACACAGCTGCCTCAGTGAGCTCCCAACCTGTGTACTTCTTGCTAACTGGACCAGGCCTGGCACTAGCTGCAGCCAGCCTAGATTCAGAGCTTGGCTTCATTGTGAATCTCAAGCCAGCACAAGTAGCAGCCATCCCAAATTGTTTTATAGCCTAGGCAGGGTGGCCCCCAGGCTGACCTTGGCCTGTACATTTGAGAGACCCACAACCTGCACACTCAGTGGGCAGCTAAAGGCCATGTAGAGTACCACCACCCTGCCAACTACATAGCTGATTCTCCATGGAGGGGAGAGATTAGTGGTCATTAGTCATAGCCAGAACTTGTAGCTGACCAGCCTGGGTAAACCCCACCTATTGATCTGCCAACAGGAACCAAGCCTCAACTACAAGAGGAGGCTGTACTCAGCCCACAAGAAGGGTGTACCTTCCGTATCCAGCTTGGGTGATAGGGGAGGCTGTGCACTGGATCCTACAGGATACCTACTACTTTAGGCCACACTACCAAGTCAAAACAGCTCTACCAAATACATAGAAACAAACACAGGGAGGCTGCCAAACTGAAGAGATAAACATGGCCCAAATAAAAGAATAGATCAAAACTCCAGAGAGAGAGCTAAATGAAATGGAGATAAGCAATCAGATGCAGAGTTCAAAACACTGGTTATAATGATATTCAAGGAACTTAGTGAGGACATCAACAGCATAAAACAGATACAGTCAGAAATGAAGGATACACTAATTGAAATAAAGAACAATTTACAGGGAAACAACAGTAGAATGGATGAAGCTGAGAATCAAATCAATGATTTGGAACAAAAGTCAGAAAAACAACCAATCAGAACAACAAGAAGAAAAAGAAATGAAAAAAATGTGAGGATAGTATAAGCAGTCTCTGGGACAACTTCAAGAGGTCCAACATTTGCAACATAGGGGTGGCAGAAGGAGAAGAGAAAGAGCAAGAAATTGGGTATCTATTTGAAAGAATAATGAAAGAAAACTTCCCTAATTTGGTGAAGGAAATAGATATGCAAGTCTAGGAAGTTTAGAGAATCCCAAACAAGATGGATGCAAAAAGGCCCACTCCTAGACACATCAAAATTAAAATCCCAAAGGTTAAAGATAAATAATCTTAAAAGCAGCAAGAGAAAAGAAGGTAGTTACCTACAGGGGAGTTCCCATGAGAATGTCAGTTGATTTCTCAAAAGAAACTTTGCAGGCTAGAAGGGACTGACAAGAAATATTCAAAGTCTTGAAAAACAGGGACCTACAACCAAGATTGCTCTACCCAGCAAAGCTATCATTTAGAGTTGAAAGGCAGATAAAGAAAAAGAAAAAAGTAAAGGAGTTCATCATCACCAAATCATTATTATATGGAGTGTTAAAGGGACTTATTCAGGAAAAAGAAGATCAAAACTATGAACAATAAAATGGCAATAAATACATACCTATCAACAATTGAGTCTAAAAATCAAACTAAGCAAACAAGAACAGAGACAGAATCAAAGAAATGGAGAGTGTTTTAATGGTTGCCAGATGAGAGGGAGTGTGGGGGAATAGGTGAGGAGATGAGGGGATTAAGAAGTACAAATAGGTAGTCACAGAATAGCTATGAGAATGTAGTACAGTATAGGAAATGGAGTAGCCAAAGAATTTATACACATGACCCATGGACATGGACAGTGGTGTGAGGATTGCGAGGGAGTGGGGGATGCTAGGTGGAGGGGGAATAAAGGGAAAAAATTGGGACAACTGTAATAGCATAATCAATAAAATATAATTTTTAAAAAATGCCACTTTATATAACATCTTTTATGAAGTAAATTTATCTTTTCCTCTGTGGATCTGAAATGCCATTTTATTATATACCAACGTCCCATTTTCATTTGGTTCCTTTCAGAACATTTTTTTTGTTTTGCAGTGGACCACTCTAATTTGTTTATTAGGGTGGTAGTCAATATCTGGTCAAACTCGTCCCTTTGCAATAGTTTTCAGAATTGTCCTGGGTACTCTTGCTAACTTATTTTTTTCCATACAAATTTAGAATAAGTTCATCTAGTTTTTAAAATGAAAAATACTGTTAGCCTTTTTATGAAATCATAAATTTATAGCCAAGTTTAGGGAGAACTAAATTTGTTAAAGTATTCTGTTATTCTAAAGAATAGAGTATACTTTTCCCTTTCTTCAAGCCTTCTGTTATAACACTCAGTACTATTCTAAGGTTTCCTCAAATCGATCAGTTTCTTCACAGAGGTATTTGGAAAATAAGGCCTTTATAAAACACCACCTTGGCCTCACCCCACACCAATTGAATTAGAATTCTAGGGATGACATCTGGGCACTGTTTTGGTCTTAGTGTTGTTTTGTTTATTAAGTTTCTCTAGCTGACAATCCTAATGTGTAGCCAGAGGTGGGCTTACTTCTAGTTGTTTTATCAATCGCTGTTGGTGGTGCAATTTTTAAGTAGATCTTCCATTATATCTTCTGATTGTTGTTTATATGCAAACTCTATTTCTATATGTTTATTTTAACCAAACCATCTTATTGCTTATAGTAGTTTTTCAGTTGGTATCTTATATTTTACAGGTTAAAAAAAAAAACCCTGATCTGCAAATAATAATTTTACCTAACTTCCTTTTTCAAACTGTCCTTTTTCTTTATGAGCCAGTTTATCTCCTTTATTTTATTGTTCTTTGGTGAATTTGCATGAGCTTTTCTTTGTAGTTATGTATGAATGTCTAAGAAATAAATTTGACTTCAGGTATATTCTGAAGTAAAATCCTTAAGAAAAAGATATCAATCTTAGATTATTAAGGTTAAAATTAAAATATTCAAATCTACCTTCCATCTCCTAATTAAAACTGAAAAACACAAAATATCTATATAATTCAAAATGTTATCTAACAACCATGAAAACAAAAAAGAAAAACTTAGAAAACCAAGATAAATTATGGCAGAATCTGAGAGAAGCCAACAGAAATTATAAACTGGACTGGGGACCATATTTGGGCTTCATTTTTCACTACCTCCGTGGCTACCACCTTGTTACAATCCACCATAATCTGTTGTTTAGAATTTTGCAATAGCCTCCTAAGGTCTCCCTGAGTCTGCCTGTGGCTTTCTTCAGTCTATTGTTACCACAGCAACCACAGTGATGCTGTTAAAAATATATCCAGTTACATCACTGAGTACTCAAAACCCTCCACTGGTTTCGCATCTTACTCTCTAAAAGTCAAAGTCATGACATTGGCCTTCAAGGCCCTAAATGATCTGGCCAAATGTTCTGTCTCAGACCTCATCTCCATCCACACTGCCATTTCATTCACTGCTCCAGCCACACTGACCTCCCTGTTATTTGCCAGCACACCAGCCACATACCATCTCAAGACCTTTGTGCTTGTCAATTCTTTCTGCCTGGAATATAGTTCTTTCCTCAAATTTCTACATGGCTCAACTGTTTCCTCCCTAGGTCAGTGCTCAAGTGCTACCTTCTCACAAGGGCTTCCCTGGTTTATTTTTCTCCACAGAAAACACTACCACCCAATTCAGTGTATGTTTTGCACATTGAACTTGCATGTAGTGTCTCCCATACCCTCCTCCCGACTAGGATGAAAGCTCCATACAGTCAGGGCCTCTTGTCCTTTTTGTTTCCTGACAAAAGTGTCCCAAGTGGCTGACACATGGGAGAACCTTAGCACTCACTGAGTTCATCTGATTTAGAATTAGAATTTTTCAGATGTCACATTGGAGGAGAAAACTAACCTGTTGGGTCATGGCAGGACAGGGGGTGAAAGGGAGTGGCCTGCTCAATAAAGCAGAACTTTCTAGAAATAGTAACTTCCAGCAAAAGCCTACACAGGAGAGTTGACAAAGGGATTCTATCTCTCTTTGTTCTACCCTTTTCTATGAAAAGGCCAGATACTAACTATTTTAAGCTTTGTGAGCTATATGGTCTCTTTGACAACTATTCAGTTTTGCCCTGGTAGCATGAAAGCAGCAACAGACAATAGTAAACAAATTAGCTGCCTGTGTGCCTATGAAACTTTGTTTCCCAGAACACGGGGTTCAACCTGTGGGCCATAATTCACTAACTTCCAATCTAGAACAATGGTTCACAAGTTTGCTGCAAATTGGAATCACCCAAATATGTTTAAAAACTACCAATGCCTGGCTCTCACCTTTAAGCATGGAGATTTTTAAAAACTTCTCTATTTAAAAATGAAGAAATAACAAACACAATTTTTCTTGTAAGATAATAACAAAAATAAAAAACAGTGATGAGGCTCATTATTGTTCAGATTATAGGGAAAACAAACATGCATTGCTTGTGCACCATGTCTTAAAATGCTTTCAAAATGCATGTGCTCTGTCTGCCCTAGCAATTTCAATTCTAGGATTTTATAAGGGAATAATTTAATTTAATGGAAGAATGTATGTGATGAGATGTTCTTCACAGAATTATTTATAAAGTGAAAGCTGGAAAACCTCTGCCCAGAAATAGGGGGCTATTTAAATCATTGTATTCACTCCACATTAAACATAATTACATCACATTTTTGACTCATTAAATGGGAAGTTGTCCAAATGTAATTTTAAGTGGGGAGAAAAAGCAGGATACAAAACATTGTGTATAGTATGATCTATTTGTTTTGTATGACCTATTTTTATAAATACACAGTTCTAGTCATTACAGTCTAAAGGACATATAACTTAAGTATTAACAATGATTATCTCTGGGTGGTCTGTGAAGTGGTTTTTGTTGCTAATCTGTATTGTCTAATTTTTCTGCAATTAATCTATACTATTTTTATAATAAAACATACATTTAATTTAAAAATATATATATCACACTTAAAACATCACCAATATTGAGACAAACTAGTCCTGTGTGCCCTGACCTTGTGGAAATTGTACTGAGGGACTGTTTAAAGGTACCAGGAAGAATTAACTGTGGAAACTAAAAATTTAAAAAGGCAATTACTTAACAAAATGTAAAAGAAAATGATATTCATAATATAACATTCAGCTGAGAATATTATCATTTCATACTAATGTAAACACTGAATATAGATTTAACCTGAAATTACAATGTTACTTTATTAATAGTATGTGAAGAAATAGTAGGTACAGAGGTGTGAAAGCTAAATCTTTAATTTTATTTAATCACTTCAAGGATTTTACCTAAAATCATTGAATCAATAAACAGATTTATTTAGAATTATGAAGCACCTGCCAGAAAACCAGCACATAGAATCTGAATTAGACCTCTCTAGAAGAGTGGAAGGCGTGAGGATATGTGGACAGGGAACCCTTTATTTTTATCAGCCTTCCAGTTCCAGTTGACTTTCAAAATAATGTGCATGTATTATTTTAATAAAAATTTTGAAATTAACATTTTATCAGGTCTTAGTAAAGTTCTGTACAATATAATTTCACTAGTAGAATCTTATTTTGTTATATTAAAGTATTTCAATATATTTGAAACAAATTACAGAACCATCTTGAAAAACATTAAACTGATATTGGCTAGGAGAATCGCTGAATTACAGGTATTGCTCAGAGAGAAGTAGACCAGGAAGACGTGGATCAGAAGCTGGGATGACATATTACAAAGAGAAAGAACCTAGACAAAACCTTTTGAAAGGAAAAATGAAAATTAAACCAAGAGTTTGATTTCCCAAGGCTATCATTCTATCTCTTTCTTAAATATTCTGCCATGAATGGCTATTCCTACATCTCCCCAGAGCTCCCCTGGGCTCCTCTAGATAATACCGGCATACATGTGAAAGGCATTTTTTCTTAAGTGATGGATTTATAGTCAAGGCAGGAACATTTGCTCAAAGTTATCTGAAATGCATCACATATCAACTCAAAACAAATTTACTAATACCTGCCATGTGTCAGGTCCAGTAGCTAGGTACTAGTAATATGATGGATGAAATGGTAAATGTCTCTGGCCAAGGGACAATAGCTCAGGAAAGGGATTACTACCGGCAAAGGGCAGGATTGTCATCTGTGCCCACCAGCCTTCCTATCCCCTGCACCTTGAAGTGCCAGTGTTTTCTCTGCCTGGGAATGTGAACCTACTAGACTCCCAGATCAGGAAGAGTAGGAATTCTACTTTCATAGTGACTAACATGGAGGGTGTCCAAAAGACAAACTGATGCTTCCAACAGGAAAAAAACAAATTTTTTCCTGAGGATGGAGGGCTAAAATAAATGAGGCAACATTTAATCTAAACCAGTTCCTATAGCTTGGATTTCTTTTTAAAAAAAATTGGCCCCGTTATTATTTTCTTAGTCACCTTTTTTCTAGGCGTATTGGAGGCGTAGTCCTCCCAGCAACCCCCCATCTGCTGGAAAACAGAATCAAGAGAATGAGAAGCCATGATGACACATCGTCCCTGGATGGAAAGCAGTAAACGTACTATTTGCATAAAACCTATCAATGTCCTCTTCAGACTAATGAAATGAATTTTACACCACCGAGAAAGCAGCTGTGATCCTCTGCTCCTAGTAAAAATGAGTAATTTGGAAACTGTCTGTAAACCACTGCAATTCTAATTGGCAAACATCACTGACTCTAGTCTAAGTAAATCTTATTGGTAGCCAGAGAAAGACATATCCTTTATCAATTGGCATCCTCTGTGCTCAAAATGCTGGTAGGTTTCTTGTGTTTCTGTTTTTTCTCCTACTAGTGCAGATCCATGGCATCTCAAAACGGTTTTTTTTTAATCAAAACTACTTCCCTCCGCCCTGCCAAGGTGGCTCAGTTGGTTGGAGCGTGGTCAGCGGACCAAAACGTGCTGTTCGATTCCGCTAAGGGCACTTACCTAGGTTAAGGTTTGATGCCCAAATTGGGCGGGTCGTAGGAAACCAATCTCCCCTTCCTCACCCCTCCCCTCTTTCAAAATCAATAAACATATCCTTGGGTGAGGATTAAGGGGAAAAAAACTACTTTCTTTACTATTTTTTTTTCCTACTGGCAATCACGAAACCACCTTTGAGGGGTACAATCTCAGTCGGGAGCTTCATCTTTTGTGTGTTGGTCCTGGGTTAACATGAGCCTTTACAACAGCCCTCAAAACGACCTTCTGTCCTGAAACGCTCTACTCGAGAATAGCCAACAGGGTGGGTTCCAGAGCTCAGTGGTCTGCGCCTCTTGCAGGGGCAGCTTGGGGGCCTTGGGAGAGATTGGAAGGGGAGAAAGGATTGGGGAGGGGGAGACTCTGGAAAGGTGGAGAATATGAATGATGTGTGTGTGCTCGAGTGTACAACCCACATGCGAGGCGACTAGTGACGAGGACAACCTATAAAAACAACCTAAGCGCAAATCTACCGAATCCAGCTTCCTTTCTATGCATGTAGCGTTTTCAACTATGGAACTGATAGACCCGGCCTCGCGCCCCACACAGCCTCACCTCCACCTGGGTTTCCCGCGCCCTGGCTGCAGTCTCCAGTACCTACTCTTCCTTTAGACTAAGGATGGAGTATCCCTTCAGCCACTCAACTCTGTCTCCGGCGCCCACCTCTCCGTACCCATCTTGCTTGGCTGGGGTATCAATCTGACTTCCGGACAGGAAGTCCCGGCGCCCCCACCGCCGCTGCCCCCCGGGTCGCCCAGCCTCCTGTCTACCTGGGGGTTCTCCTGGTGCTGTCCGTGGCCGGCAACGCCAAGGTACTGTGCCGCCTGTGGTGGCTGCGGCGGGCCCCTGGGCGGGTCCCAAGCGTCGCAAGATGGACTTTCTGTTGATGCAACTAGCCCTGGCTGATCTATACGCGTGCGGGGGCCACCACGCTGTCGCAGCTGACCTGGGAGCTGCTGGGCGAGCCGCGTCGGGCGGCGGGACGACTGGGAGTGCCGCTTAGTGCAGCTACTGCAAGTATCCGGCCGGGGAGCCTCGGCCCACCTGGTGGCGCTCATTGCCCTCGAGCGTCAGCGCGCCTTGCGCTGGTCCGCAAGGCCCCCTGCTGCCGGCCGCGTCTTAGCCGCCCTGGGCTGGCTGCTGGCTCTGCTGCTAGCGCTACCACCCGGTCTTCGTGGTGCGCGGGGGAGCCCCGTCTCGCGCGACCTTGCCCAGTCCCCGGACTCCCGAGCCTGGCCGAAGTGCGTCGCTGCCGCGGCATCTTTGCGCCTCTACCGCGCTGGCACCTGCAGGTCTACGCGCTGTATGAGGCCGCCCGCGGGATTCGCGGTGCCGTCGCAGTCCTGGGCGTCGCTTGCAGCCGCCTGATCTGCACTTGGTGGAAACGCCGCCTCCAGCCCCATCTGCTGCGGCGCCAGTCAGCGAGTCCTGGCCGAGCCCGCCACCCACGGCGCGCTAAAAACCGCGCGCCAAAAGTACAGAGCCTGAAGATGAGCCTGATGCTAGCGCTGCTCTTCGTGGCTTTGAGCTGCCCTACTTTGTTGCTCGGCTGGCAGCCGCCTGGTCGTCCGGACCGGTGGGAGAGTGGGAAGCTGAGGACTTGGCGGTGGCGCTGCGCCTCGTGGGGTGGCTAACAGCGCCCTCAACCCCTTCGTCTACCTCTTCTTCCAGGCGGGCGACTGCCAGCTCTGGTGGTGGCTGCGGAAGCGCCTGTGCTCTCTCTGCCGTGCGCAGAAGGGAATCTCGGAGGACGACGAGGGGGCCCAAGTCCACCAGGTGCTCCACCGCCACCGCTGGCCCCACGCCCACTACCACCATGCTCGGCGGGAGCAGCCAGAGAGAGGCTGCTTGCGCCCACCTCCGCCGCGTCCCCGGACGCTGCCCTGCTCCTGCGAAAGCGCATTCTAGGTGGTCCATGGCCAGAGACAGGTCATCTGTCGCTAGGGCACAACCTCCGGGGAACACGAGGCTGGCCACCTGGGTCAGTCTAGATCGCAACGGACAGGAGAATAGGAGGGTCTTCGAGAGAGGGACACTGAAGCTGTCCACTTTCTCCACTCTCCTGTTATATTCCTTTGTAATGTTTACACTCCCCTACATTATTCCAACCTCTTTTCTTCCTTTCAGTTCCTTTTCACAATTTCCCACTTGGAAACAAGGGAGCGAGCCATTAGGAAACTGTAAAAGCAGTCCAAGTTACAGCTCTTTTTGACGTGCTCTGTTACACTCTCGTGGTTTTCTGGATACATAACCTGTTTTAGCTAAATTGCCAAGATTTTATTTGATGGTTTATTAACTGTTTGGGCTTATTTCGAATTGTGTTTAACTCAAGTATACCTTCAGGGCCAATTTGCCATTCTTTCCAGGAGAAAAATCTCCACGTTGCCCTCCCTGAAGAGCCTGGAAATTGTACCAATGATATCGTGAGAAATGTAATTGGGCCGTTACTTCAGAGCCACAGGCGTATTTGTAAAATAAAAACATTCCCACAGCACAATTAGTATTGTTTTTGTTTCTTAACATGGTAATGTGTTTTCCTCCGAAGAAAATCAATGTGGCCTTTATTCCCAGTATAGCTTCCACTTAAGTAGAAATTTGGTTTGTAGGAGGGACACATAAAAGCTTCCCTTAGCCCCTTTCGAAAATGCCTAGTTTTGGTAGGAAGTTGTCTCTGCGCCCAGACCCGCCTCTACAGCGGCCGTACTGTCTCCAGGTGGAGCCTCTCAGCACGTGCCCTTGGCAAACTGGAGAAAAGAAGTGCCCAGGTGGTGGATATGGGTGGCGGTCACTGTCTCAGGTTGGGGAGCTTCATAGAAATTTGCAGCTAGGAAGGAAGCTGCGACCTCAGAATGCTGCATGTACATATAAAACTCCCTTTTAAAAAATGAAAGCAGTGTCTATTGGTGTGGAATGCTGAGAACAAAGTCAAAGAGTAGATTTAATTGGCACCCTCCTAATTGTCCTTTGATTCTATAGCAATCATGAACAATATATCCATGGGTTTCCCAGTGTCTTTCAGCTGAAAATCTGCAAGCTTTTCATTACCACGTTTCCTGTTCCTGCACAAATGCAGGACTAAGATGCAGAAAGAGGCAAGGGCTGGTGGAATTCACTTGCAGAGTCAATGCTCTCACCAGGCTTTCTTTGTTTTGTTCACTGATACGTATAATCATATTTTTGTTTAAAAGAAAAAAATCTCTACAAGTTACATGGAGGACAAAAGGTAAAATTGAATGTGGACTGGCTATAAGTTGATATTTGGGAATTAATGTTAATTTAAAGTGTAATAACACTTGTGGTTATACAAGCATGTCTTTGGAGTTTTCAGAGGTGAAGTGTAACGATATGAAGTCTGCAACTAATTTTCAAATTATTCAAAAACAACAACTATGTATATATTTAACAATGTTAACATTTAAAAATGTTAACAACTATTGAAGCTCAGTGGTCAATATGTGGGTGTTCTTTTGTATTATTCAATTTTTCTTTAAGTTTTGTAATAAAAAGTTAAAAAAAGAGGGCAGCCATATTTAACCTAGTGTTCCAAACATTTAACCATGGAACTATTTTTCCTTTATAACATATTAATATGGAAGCATCTGCTGCTTCACAAATATACTCTAGGACACTTTTGCTTAGGGCAGGATTTTGGTAACTACATTTTAAAATATACAGTAATGATAAATATTCACTGGAGAATAAAATCTTTTTAAAAATTCAAAATATATTTTTAAAGCTCCAGTTAGCTGAGGGAATGTTTGCTGAATCATTTGCAAGGATGCAGTTCTAATGCTCCTAACATTGGTGTGACCTCATTGGCCAGAGGAACAAAGGCTGCAGCTTGCATAGTGAATCCTGAACATCTAGTACTCAAGTATTTCTCGTGGTTAACCTCATGAATTTTGACACAGGCTAAACTTTCAATCATATGTATCCTTCTGTGCTTAATAAGATGAAATTCTATATCACTTAGAGCATTTTCAGGAAGAGAAATAAAAGTGCATAGGTATTTGACACTTCCCATTATGGATGAAGTGATAAGAAGAACTCATAATTTCTTGTGATGGTTAATTTTATATGATAACTTGACTAGGCCATGGGGTGCCCAGATATTTGATTAAATGTTTTTTCTGGGTGTGTCTGTAAGGATGTTGATGAAGGAGCTGAGCCTTTGGCTCAGGAGACTGAGTAGACTGCACTCCCAAATCTGAGAGCCTGAATAGAACAAAAGGTGGAAGAAGGGAGAGGCCTGACTACCGGACTGGGTTGTGAGTCTTCTTACTTTGAACTAGAATTATACCACTGGCTCTCCTGAGTCTCCAGGGGCTAAGGCTGGGGCCCTAACTCTATCCCCTGAGCTTCACTGTACCGCTGGGTTTCTCTCATTTCAAGTTGGTGTAAAATCTCATCAAATTACATAGTAAGCAGTTAAATATCTCAATTTGATACGTGGTTGGAGACTATAACCCAGATATTCTGATATCCAGGCCTTTGACTCCCATTTTTTAAGGCATCAACACTATTTTACCAATCTGCCAGTGATTTAGTTGTCTGTTGCTGCAAAACAAACCATCCCAAACCTTAAGGCCTATGATTCATTATTTCTCACAAGTCTGTGGGTTAACTCAGCAGTTCTTCTGCTGGTTTCTCCTAAGCTCACTCATGCAGGTGCATTTAGCTGGAGGGTCTTCTGGGAATGGAGTCTAGCTGTGATGTCTGAGTAGCAGGGCCTTCCTGTCTACCTGATCTTTCAGTTTGGGTTGCTTCATTGCATGGTAGTCTAAGGGTAGCTTTGATAGGGTAAATACCTATGCACAGATGCTATTTTTAAGACTTTGCTTGTAAAAGATCTGCTGATGTCCATTGCCAAAGGGGGTGATGTGGCCAAGCCCATAGTCTTTGTGGGAAAAAGTTACACAAATGGTAGATATCAAGAAGAGTGATTCACTGGGGGACATTATATAATACTCTACCCTAGCTCATTTTATGGTTGTCACTTTTTGGTCTGGTTAAATTTTAAATGGAAAATATGTTTGTGATAAGCAATATATCTATACATATAATGAAGTTCATATGTTACTTTGCACATGGTGAATCTTTAATAAATAAATCTTTAATAAATATCAAATGAATTAATAAATTATCAATGACAAGAATTTGCAAATAATGTCATTAATAATTGTAGTTTGAGGTTTCTCAACAAAGTCCATAATACAAGAATTACATCTTTTATTTTCTCCCATTTGCTCCCCTATGCCCTTATAGTATCCAATCCCTTGATACATCCTGGCTGAAATAAAATAAAAGTGCACTTGGAATGTTCCTATTTCTTTGATAAACAACATGCAATAAGCAAAAATGAGACTTTTTTCTTGCCAAAATTCTTCAATTAGGGGTTGCTTGCTGCTACAAATAACAAAATCCAGCTTAATTGCCCTAAGCAAATGCATTGGTCTATAAGTTTAGTACCTATCTTTTCTTCTACATAAATTATTGTTTCAGGTTTTATATTTAGGTCTTTGACTCATTTTGAATTTATTTTTGTAGATGGGGACAAACTGTAGTCTAGTTTCAATCTTTTGCATGCAGCTTTTCAATTTTCACAGCATCATTTATTGAAGAGGCTTTCTTTTCTCAATTACATGTTTTTGGCTCCTTTGTCAAAAATTATTCACCATTTTACATGTGGGTTTATTTCTGGGTTCTCGATTTTTTTCATTGGTCTGTGCATCTGGTTTTCTGCCAATGCCGCGCTGTTTTGAAAATTGTCACTCTTTGGTATAATTTGAATTCAGGTAGTGTGATACCTCCAGCTTCATTCCCTGTTACCAGTATTACTTTAGCTATTTGGGGTCTTTCATGTTTCCATACAAATGTGATGATTTTTTGTTCCATTTCTTTTTAAAAAATGGCATTGAGATTTCGATGGGAATTGCATTAAATCTGTGTATTGCTTTGGACATTTTAACTATGTTGATTCTTCCAGTCCATGTACAGGGAATATATTTCCATTTCATTGTGTCTTTTTCAATCTCTTTTAATAATGCTTAGAGAAGATTTCATGAATTTGAGCCCAAAAGTCAGGGAAGTAAAGGCAAAAATAAATAAATGGGACTGTATCAAACTAAAAAGCTTCTGTACAGCAAGAGAAACCATGGACAAAACTAAAAGGTAACCAACTGAATGGGAGAAGGTATTTGCAAACAACAGCTCTAACAAGGGGTTAATATACAAAATATATAAAGAACTCATATGTCTCATCACCAAAAAAACAAACAATCCAACTAAAAAAAAATGGGCAGAGGACCTAAACAGGCACTTCTCCCAAGAATACATACAAATGGCCAACAGAGACATGAAAAGATCCTCAACTTCGGTAGCTATTAGGGAAATGCAAATCAAAACCACAGTAAGATAACCTCTCACATCTGTTATAATGGCTGTTAGCAATAAGACAAGTAATAAGTAATAACAAGTGTTGGAGAGGTTGTGGAGAAAAAGGGACCCTCATTCACTGCTGTTACAGCCACTATAGAAAACTGTATGGAGGTTCAAGCCTAACTATTACCAGTGAGATGACAAGACCTTGGCTTTTGTCTTCCTTCATTGCATTTGATTGTATGGCTCTTTAGTCTCTTTTATTCTAAAACAGCCTCCTGACATTTTTTTAAAGGTATTGTGTTTTTTAGGAGACCATGCCAGTTTTCTTGCAGAATATCATACATTATTATTTTTTCTTAATATTTATTAAGGTATCTTCTAATGTATTCTTTTCCCAATAGGTTTCCTTACAGAATTACATCTCAGAGTTAATATGTTAATGTGCAAAATGATTCTCCAAGTGGACACCTTTAAGGAGCCTCTGCTTTCTTCATAATAACCCTTTCTTTGGGAATTGTCCCCATCACCAAACAAAACACACACAAGAATGCCTCTAGCAGTCACATATAGACTATGTAACCCCACTTTTGGGGCTAGCCCATTAGAAACACTTGAAAATGAATGTAGATATAAGTGGTTACAGAAATTTGGACAGATTTAAGGGAGGAGAAGACTAAGAAAGCCAGGATAAAATAATCAGTATTTTCAGGTGAGTTCAAAAGTGATACAGTTATTACAGTTGGAGATACTGATAATGCCTACTCCCTGAGAGAAAAGACGAGAGAATGGTGCTGAGTTAGGGCCCTAGAGAAGGCACAATCAAGATGACACATACTAAAGTAATGTCAGGCTAGACAACACCAGGGCAAGTACAGGTCTGGCTTAGATGCTGGCCTGGTGGAAGGTTATCATCTATTGGTATCATCCAGCTAAAGGAAAATTTGTTCTTCACAGTGCATTCTATGCAGACCCAGGTAGGGAAAATACTCTGGGCTAGAAAACAAGGAGAAAGTAAAAGCAAGCAAGGAAAGCACTCAGTTTTGGCACACAATGTATGTGGTAGAGAAAGAAAGCAGCCAACGAAAAAAGCAAGTTAAACTGTCAGAAACAGCTGAGCCGTCCCAGAAGGAATAGGGCGCTGCAGAAGGGACCAAAGTTCTGAAGCCATATTGTACCATGCACAGCCTGGAACATTCCAGATCCAAAGAAAGACAGTGCCTTGAAAAGGATGTGGCAGAGGTATTCTTGCTCCCTAAGACCTGAGGAAACCAGATGCAGAAGCAGCAACAGCAGAGTCAGAAATGTGCACAGGGGATACCCCAGGGGGCACAAAGGTGAGGAATACTGGGGAATCACCATTGCAAGCAAGTTGCATGAACTGAATTCATTCCATAACAAGAGGAGCTGAAATCAGCCTCTGTGTTCAAGACTTAAAATGCTGCTCACAACAGATGTGGAGACTTTGACACTATACAGAATCAACCTTCAGTGCAGCACACCTGTGCCAGCATCAGCGGGCTCAATGAAGTGTTAGATGGGAACACCCCCTGTGGGTCTCATATAAAGGAATTTCAATTAGACTAACACTCTAGGACTCACTCCCTTGCTGGGGTTAAAAGGGTCCAGTTAAAAACAAAACCAATTAAAACCAAAACCCTCAGAAACTTTTTCCATATCTGGGCTCCAAACCAATGACTAGGAAGAAGTTGAGATCCAGAGATCAAATCTGCTGGAAGTTAAAGCCCAAAGACAACAAAATTCAAAGAATTAAAGTTCAAAGATCAAAACTTCTTACCCTTGCAGAAAAACACGGAAGTGTTCCTCAGTTGCTGACTCCACGGAGTCTCTGCTGGAGGCTCCTGAAACTCAGGTGAGCCATGGATCCTTAGGCAGTGGCAGCTGCAGCCTGTCTCTCCCTGAAGTAGATCATTCCTTTAGGACCTCTGGGGTTCTGTTTTTTCAGTTCCTGTTTTATGATGAGCCCCACTCTTTTAAAGAGTTCAAAGTGTTACCAGAAAGAAGATTATCATAGCACTGGCCCCTCAATTACCTCCAAAATTAGGAAAACAAAACATCCCCAGCCCCTAGAGCAATGCCTAAACATAATTGTACTCCCAAAACCCAGCATTTGTTGTCACCAAAGACTCTATCACAGACAGGATCCAGAAGAAGGCAAGATCTTGGCCTTAGAGAACCCAAGGTGGCTGTCAGTTGGTCAATGCAGGTGGTTGCAAATCTACAAATTCTGAAGGTAAACTCAACTGGGAGAAATCTTTTCATAAGAGGTTAATTTGGGTGCATGTTTAACATATAAGGGGATGGGGAGAATATCTATCTATGTATTTATCTGAGACAGAGGCAATTGAATTATTCCTCCCTTCTTGCAAGTTTAGAAATTTGCAATGTTGGAATCCCCAGGCCGCAGGTGCCTTGTTGCATATTGGCAATCTCTTCATTGTCATTTCCACTCTGAGCCCTCCCACTTAGGTGAGCAGAGGCTCTATCTCATGCCATAGAGCCCTCGTGAGCGTGTGTTTCCATTCCTGTCCCTCAGTGGCTGTTTTCAGTGAACTTGGCAAAACAATCTGCTTCTAGGTGTATTTTCTCCAGCACCATCTTGAGTCCACGGGGTGGCAAGGAGTGACTCTGAGCATGCATGTAATATATTACATGAATCCAAGGCTAATCCTTCCATGCTTCCCTCTCTGAACCAGAATGAAAAATGGAATTTGGGGCAGCACAGACAATACCCTATCTCCAGACCTGTCTTGGAAAATTTCCAGTTGATTCTCACTAGTGCTCTGTAGCACACACAGGGTACAGTCACCTCACAGTTCAAATGCAGCTGAAGGTAGATCCAAGTCACAATGTGTGTGGGTGGGGAGGGGGGAGGCGCTCCTTTAAAAAAGAATATAAAATAATAAAAAATTACACATGAAAGTGAATATTCATTTACAGTAGGCAAATAATCATGAAAATATAAACATTAAAAACTGACATAATAATGAACATACATCATTAATTGCCAGGCGCATATCTACAATACATTTTACCTACAGTTTTTATCTATCTACTCTTTAGTCATCCATTCATGTGATAACAATTTTATGATAATATTTTACTTAAAGAGAATAGAAATATAATCCAATCTTTCCAACAGCATAACCAATCATTTTTTAATTGACAGGAAGCATTAAAAACACTGTACTCCTAGTACAGATTTGTGTGCTTATAAGATAAAAGTATTTTGATACATTCTTTCATATGATTCCCTCTATGATTTCTATGATTTTTTGATAAATTCTTTCATATGATTCACTCTATGTCTTTCTTGATTTATAGCTCACAAGCTATATTACTGAGCATATCTCATGTATACTAAGTGCCAATGAGAACAGAAGCCATTGCTTACAATTTTGCCAAAAGTCTGGTGATGGAATTTCCCACAGACTAGTTCCTGGCTCCATCCATTCAAATCTTGTTTCCCTTCCAGACGCCCATACTTCCTGTGCCAGACACCACAGCACACACTCATACTTGGATAGAACCCTGGCCCTCACCCGCATGTTGGCAATGGAGAGGTCATCACAGTGGGCATTGGGAGTATTCTGGGAAGACTTTTTGCACTGGGAAGCCAGGAAAAACTTAACCATACATAGAATTACCAGCAAACCATAAACATATATGCCTAAACTGAGTGCATTCCCAATTTACCTGCCCCCTAATCAAATCCCCAAAATGCCTGCATGATGGAAGAAAAAGAGACAATGGCCTTAATCCATTGAAATAATATCATCTTACTTATGCACATTTTACAAAAACATATGGCCATTACTCCTCTCTCTTCTCTTTCCTTCCTGAACAATTCTGTCCTAAAGCCAGTAGGTGGGACAGAGCAGCATAGATACCCATGCTGGCTGGTGAAGGGTGAGGGGGAAAGCACAATCTCTCAGAGTGGGACAGAGCCAGAATGAGGTGATGGCAACATTGTAATGTAGTAAGACCAGCTGGGGACAAATGAGAAGGGAATAGGAGGGCAGCCAATATAGACTCAGAATCCAGCCTCGGTAGTTTTCCTGCCAAAGATGTGTAACCTGAAAGTAATCATGAGGAAATGTCAGACAAAACTCAACTGAGAGACATTTGACAAAATAAATGGCCTACAATTTAAAAATATATCAATGTCATGGATGTTAAGGAAAGACTAAGGAACTGTCCTGGACAAGGAAACTAAAGAGACATGAAAACTAAATACAACTTCATTCAGAAGGGGATTTGAGGATTAGATAGTAGAAATGTATCAGTGTTAAGTTCCTGATTTTGGTGGCTGTGTTGTAGTTAAGTAGAAGGATGTCCCTGTTTGCAGGAAATACACACTAAAGCATTAGAAACTGATGGGGCAGCAGACTGACAACACACTCTCAAATGGTTGTTAGGGGACAGAATTCCCTGTACTACTTTTCTATAATTTATGTGTTTTCAAATTATATTAAAGGGATATAAAGGATAACCATGTGAATGCATTACGGGGGTCCTTCAGGACCTTGGAAAGGGCCCACCCATGTGAGGGGTTCTGAAGCTTGTTTACTTGACTTCACAACCCCTAATTTCGGCGAATACTACCCTACCCAGTATTGTCTGAAAGGCCAATGCACCAAACACCACCCCCCCCCCCCCGCCACATTTTTCCTATAATTTAGTCCTCGCTTTAGCTATGCTTGCTTTCAAGGTCTCTGTGTCCTCCCTGCCTCTATTGAGACCTAATGTGGTAGAATGACTATGTTCTGAACATTGGTCAATGTCAAGGGGCAGCAGCCTGCCCTCTGAAGACCACATCACCTAAGGCCCTCTAGGCTGTGCCTTTGCTGGGCCCACATAGCGCTGTGTGTATTTGCTGAGCCTGGCTTGATACTAATATCTGCGTTTTGCTCAGGGCTCACTGCATTCTACCTAGTGTTCACTGACCACACTTCTCTTTCCACTCCCACTTATGGTCAGCTTGTATATCATCTGCTTAATGCCTGGAACTTAGAGTTCTACCTGGAAGATAAAAATCAGGAGTGAGAAAGAAATCTTAAAATCTCCAACCTTCTCTCTCCTTTTTTTTTTTTTTTTTTAATGCTCAGCTCAGCTTCCTCCTTCTCCTTTCTACAGATCTGTGTGCTTGCAGAGAGGGTAAAATCTGGTCCATTATCTCAACAGAACATCTCTAAAGGCTCCATTTAGGGCACATAAATTTAATTGAAGATACTATTAACAATTCCATTAGGCTGCACATTTAAGTCACTTCAATACAGATTTTTCTTATTAAATAAAACTTATACTTTGATCTTTTCCTGTTTGGTTCCAAACTCAGGAAAGAAAGAAAGGTATTATTTATTGGGCCCTCTCAAAAATCCAACACAGATAAAAGATGATGATACCTTCCAGAGGGATGATGACAGATTAAGGAAGGAAGTAGAGCAATTTGAAATACACTTTAGAAAGTAGAATCAACAGGACTTGGTGCTGGATTAGATATACAGGGATATCATGGGGGTCTCTAAGACCGTGTCATGTCTGGAGATATACTAGAATGACTCATGGAGCTCATCCCACAGTTCTTCTCATGCTAGGATTATTACAGAGATGTTGTAAAGTCATGCTGCTGGATCAGAAGGGAAAAGGACACAGGTGGAGTATGGAAGAATCCATGTGAAGGCTTCCTTATCCTCTCTTCCTCTTTGATGGGGCGGCAGTCATACAGAAATCACTCTTCCTCCAACAATGAAAATACAGAAAGAGCCCTGACTGGTGTGGGTCAGTTGGCTGGGCATTTCCTGTAAACTGAAAGGTAACAGGTTTGATTCCCAGTCAGGAACATGCCTAGATTGTGGGTTTGGGTCCTAGTCGGGGGTGCATATGAGAGGCAACCAATTGCTGTTTCTCTCTCACATCAGTGTTTCTCTTCCACTCTTTCTCTTTCCCTTCCTTTCTTTCTCCCTCCCTTCATCTGTCTAAAAATCAAAAAGCACGTCCTCAAGGAGGGAGGGAGGGAGAGAGAGAGGAAGGAAGGAAGATACGAAGGAAGGAGGGAGGGAGGGGGGATTTTTTTGTGGGCTGGTCACATAGGCACCTCTGTCCAGCATGTACCAAAGCTCTAGACTCCCAGAAGGAAGCAGGTTGCAGTCAGTATAAAACCATATTGTTTGTATAAACAGTTTAGTCAGCTTTATTATTTAGGGAAAGCCTTATATCAGTGTAGGGAACTGTTTACCAGCCATGTTCCCAGATGCCATCCAAGGGCCGACCTTGCACGCAGAGCTTTTAAAAGGGTAACAGTCTCAGGTCAGCTATGTTAACTCTTTTTTTTTTTCTTTTCTGCACAGGAAGAATGAGGAAATGGGAGATGCCATCCAGGTTTCTACTGTAAGCATGCAGATGGACAGTGTTGTCATTTATGGAGATGGTGGGGACAAAAGGAGGTATAGGTTTACGGGAGAAAATTAAATTCTGAACACATAAAATTGGAGATAGTTCTGTATGAGGTATCAGGTTAAATATGCTATGTTGCAATCATAAACAACTTTAAAGTTTCAGTGGCTTAACATAATAAAAGTTTATTTTTCACTTAAGCTACAGATCTTTTATAGCCTGGTGGAAGTTGGTGAGCTGGGAAAGCGTGGTCTCTGTTCCACATAGTTACTCCTGGATCCACGCTGGTGGAGGCTGTACCATCTAGAAAGTCAATTGTTGTGACAGAAAAGAGATGACTGGAGAGGTCTTATGTCAACTCCACTATGCTTCAGTCTAGGGGTGGCAGACTGCATTTTCACTCACAGTCCATTGGCCAAAACTAGTCACGGGGCCTCCAACAACTGTTAAGTGGGGCTGGGAAATATGGGGTAGGAGATGGGATGTTTAATGAGCACACTGCTTCTGCCACAATACCTAGGGGAGAATATCAGACAGGTATAAATATTGTGGAGACTTCCATTTAGGAGTCCTAAGGAGACAGGTGATATTTAAAGCCACCCTCATTTCCTCATGCTCTGAATCCCAATGGCTTAATAAAGGCCATGTTATCACCCTTTTCTGGTTTGAAGGAACATGAAATCCCGATTGGTGGATACTCTTCTAACCTCCCCGTAATGAAACTAGCAACACACAGATGTTTTCACTAGTTCACAAGACAGACTTTGGCTAGGGATTAAAGGCAGGTTTTGAAGCAATCTGAAAGGAAAAACTTGGTCCCAGAAAAGCCTACCTAGAAATAGCCTGATGCTCAGAGCAGAGGAAGGGGGCTCACCAAGGTAAGAAGGGACATATGAAACTGTAGACAGAGGTATTAAGGGGCAAAATCACAGAAGAAAAGCCTTTTCTGCGGTAGGTAACAAAACTCATGCCAGAGGCTGCCACTAGGTGTCACTAGTAGGAAAAGAAAGGATTAAAGGAGGAAGAAAGTGTCTCGGAATGGCCTCAGTTACGACTTAGACAAAGCTGTGCCTACACCAGCTAAAACTGTGCTAATGAAAAAATGAGGACGGGAGTAAAATGACAGTAGGAATCATGAATTTTATTCTGAACTGTAATGACTTTCAAATGGACTTTATGGGTTCCTGCTTTAAGCTCACATGCATGCCTGTGCTGTGTGGGTGTGCATGTGAGTGTTTGTGTACCTGCGTCCCTGAAGTGGAGAAAGGTAGTTTATTCAGCCTCCCACTATGGCTTTCCACGCATTTTATACTTTTATGTGACTAACCTCATCAATAAATTAGATGGAGATACAAAAAAAGTTTCATTTCTCTCTCATTCTTGTATATGTATATGCAAGGTCTGCCCAGAAAAAGCCCAGCCATTGTTAATATGAGAACAGTTTTTGCAACACCAGTGTAACCCGGCTGTCAAGGAGAGTGAACTGGAATGCACATGCATGAACAATGATGACTTCACTGTACTAGTCACTGGGGACGGTAAACACTGTTGAGTATTGTGTACTGTGTATTGTGTACTGTAGGGCCATCGCATTAAAAATGACTGAGCAAGCAGAGCAATGAATCGGCATCAAATACTGCATTAAGCTTGAACATTCCTCTGTGGGAACTATTCTGATGATTCAGAAGGCTGCAGCTATAGGCAACTGGTGATTGGCAGTTTCATCACAACAACGTGCCCACTCATGCATTATACCTCTGCAGAGTTTTTTTGGAGAAACATCAAACTACCGAAGTGACTCAGGCCCTGTACAGCCCTATTTGGCACTGTGTGACTTCTGGCTTTCCCCAAAACTAAAATCGCCATTGAAAGGGAAGCAATTTCAGAGCATCAAGGAATTTCAGGAAAATATAACGGGGCAGCTGATGGCAATTGTGAGAACTGTGTGAGGTCCCCAGGTGAACACTTAGAAGGGAACTGTGGCGTCATTCTCCGACATACAATGTTTCTTCTATTTTGTATTTTTTTCAATAAATGTCTGTATTTTTTCATATTATGTGTTTGGATCCCCTCTGGACAGACTTCACATGCATGCATACCTATTGAGGTCTTCAGTTTATTCAATATCAGATTTAAGGTCAGTAGATCTAAGATGTATCTTATTTTAATGTCCAGCTTATATCAAAGCAAAAAAAAAGAATTTTACACTTGACAAAGCAGCCCTTATTTAGTCCTTCAATGATACCAAGTGAGGACTGCTAACATATTCCACGTGACAATAAAATAACTTGGAATTGCTAACAGATAATGTAAATTATAATAAATCCAAATACATTTTATTATCACTTAAAGTGATTCTTCAAAACTATGTGCACAGATCAATGAGACAAATTTGTCAAAAGGGAAATTATCCCATAAAATATGACTATCACCCTAAAACTATACTAAACAGAATAGAAATAAGAACAAAATAGCATTGCAGGAAAGTCTATTATTCTGGGCTTCTCAATCTTCTATATGTCTAGGGTCATAGAACAAAAAAAAAAACACGTCATTTATGTGGCATATTGGGGTAAATGGACAAGGTCTCTGGGTTTCAGTGGCTCCACGCTCAACAGGTGACTCAAGGATCTGCGATCAGTACATCAGGACAT